>NC_063341.1:46510524-46547026 GCF_021869965.1 Rhincodon typus
TTCTGAAGACGGGTCTAGGCCTGAAACGTCAGCTTTCCTGCTCCTCTGATGCTGCTTGGCCTGCTGCATTCATCCAGCTCTACACCTTATTATAACTATTCTGTCACTCTGCCAGCCTGCATATGAGTGGGGCAAGATGAATAATGCTGCATCACTGTTTACCTGGTGTCAAGTCCCCATCTTATAGGTGGTTTCACAGCACCCTAGCAGTTGACTCTCATTCTTCAAATAACCTGGACAGAGCTGATCTATGAATAGAGGCCTACTGAACTCCACAGTGAAAGGATTTATTCCACTGCGGTTCAATCCAGAACAGCCAGCAGAGTCTTTTTGTATTGTACAAAATTTGTGGCCCTTAAATCAGCTTAGAAGACTTTGAATTAAGTAGCTGATGAGAAGGTATGTACGTAGTTTAAGGTCATGCCACTGAAACAGGCTGAAATTGTAAATAATAAAGAATGATTAATATTTTCAAGTCCTGGAAATTGGGGTCACATAGGGCAGAAAAATGCATTTTTAAAGCCTGTTGGGAGTTTGATTCCTTAAAGCTGTGTTAAATGACACTATTGATTTTGAAACAATTCCTAACGAGTGGGAGACTTTTTCCTAGACTATGTCCCTACTGCTATAATGTATAAGTAAGATGGGATTTGGCTGCCATCACAGTGAAGTTATAGCAGAGAAGTGGAAATATTCTGAAGCACTTCTTGGCCTTAGGTTAGAGTTTGACAGTGCAACGGTGGAAAAGTTTGGAAAAAATACACAACTAGAATACACACATTGCTAATAACAGCTCTGCCCTTCCTGCAGCATCAAAAAGCAGAAACATTGAGAGGGTATTAATATGGGTGAGTTACTAGGATTCTGTGTGAATTGAGAGTTGTTAAATGGACAAAGATTTGGAAGAGTGTGGGCAAGCTGACTCCAAGCTACTGACCCCTGTGTTTAATTCAGATAGGACAAGGGTCAATGTACTGCCCACTGTTGGCTTGATATTTTAAACATGTGCAAGATGCTGAAATCTATTGACCTGGGCCTCAGGGAACCTGTAGCTTCAGTGAGGCAAGGACAGCTTCAGGAGAAGCCAGGTGCATTTGCAGCACTGCTTGTGGACCAAAAGGAGCAGGAGAGCTTCTTCCCATTCCCCAAAGATCCACCATCATCAAAGCCACCACGTGCATTCTCCTACACATCCCTTCCCCCATCCAATTTGGAACCCCTCCCAGGATTGCAGATTATAAACTCTCCTTGAAACTGGATGCCCTGGAGTCTGGCACCAGGCATACTGGATTGTACCTCCAGAAAACCAGAGATTAGAGAAATAAAAACTCCTAGCCTGCAGGAAAATTTGGATGCTCCAGGGCTTCTCCTCATTTTCTGCTTATTGGAATGGTTAAAATTTGCCACAATGTTTTTTTCTTCTGTCTCCTTTCCCAAAGCTGAGTAGAATTGTTACAGTGATATACTTGAATCTGAATGCTTTCCCATTACTTCATCCTTGATGATCCCTCTAAGTCTAACATGCTGCTGGCTGCATTTAATTCTAATATTTGTAAAACAGCCAACAGTAAAAAGATTTGCAAGGTTCGTTATTGAAATGTAAGTTTGTGGTGCTGATGTGCTAACTATGGTGTGGTAAGATATTGGTTCACAATTTCCAATATCTGTCATGGAAAAACTCTAACCCTGGGGAAAATGCAAAGTAAAGCTGAGTTTGGAGAGAATAAGCCAGGGAAGGCAACTCCTGTCAAGAGAACATTAAGTGCTGTTGACAGTGCTTTGGCACCAGGCAGAGCTCCCACCTTCCCTAAGTGGCATGAGAGGAAATTCAGGGAGAAGGAGGGAATGAATTGCAAAATACAGCAAGTCATTAAGCAGTAATTTGGCACAAGAAAGAAAAATTATTCCAGTTAATTTGGAAAGTGGGGGTAAGTGATTTCCCAACACGTTAAGCAAAAATGTTTTACTGTTCTGTTACACTAAGTTTCTGTTTTGAAGAAAATTTTAAGAAGTACAATAGTGCTTGGCTGTGAAGCTTTTTTTGATCTCCACGTACATGTGACAACAATAAATTAAGTTAAATCAAATCAAATCAATTTTACGGGAAACTGTTCTTTCTAAAACACCTGACTGCAGTTGGACCAAGGAAAAAGGAGACTGTCTCTTTAAGAAACTCAGCATGAATTCTGCAGCTTTCCACAGTTAATAACCTGTGACACACAGTAATATCCTGGCGCCCAATAACAGTCTAGAGTATGGATTATGTTCTTATTAAAGTGCCAGGCCAAGTTCTTCTGTATATAGAATCTACAAATGGCTTTGCTTCTAAATTGAAATCACATGCTCTGAAGATTTTTTTTTGGTACAGAGTGGCATTCGGCAGAAATTGTTTAGGTATAACGTACTTTATTTACAGAATGCACTTAATCTGCTTGCAGAATGTTAAGCTCACTAAGCTCTCTGAAAACCCCGCCCCCAAATTGAAAACTAGTTATTTTCCTCAGACTATCTATTTTTCCACCTGTGGTGAGAATGAAGAATGCTGGCTACCCTGGATAATCTTATATCCCCATATTTATCAAGCATTTACTCACCTCTACCAGCACTTTAAGGAAGAGAATTCCGAAGACTCTTGGCACTCTGAGAGGGAAAATAAAATTCTCTTCCTCTCTGTCTTCAGTAGCAACCTCTTATTTTTAAACAGTGACTGCTAGTTCTGGATTCCACATCCATTCTGTCAAGTTCCCTTAGGATCTTGTATGTTTCAGTCATGTTTTCTCTTACTCTTTCAAAGCCCAGAGGATACAGCCCTAACTTGTTTAACCTTACCTCATAAAACAACTCTCTTATTCCATATTTGTCTGGTAAACTTTCTCTGAACTGCTTCCAAGACATTTAATTCCTTCCTTAAATAAGATACCTTACATTGTATTCCCGTGATGTGGTTTCACCAATACCCTGCATAACTGAAGCATAACTTACCTACATTTATATTCAGTTCCCTGCAAAACCAACAACAACATTTTATTAGCTTTTTTAGTTATTTGATGTACCTGCCTATTAACCATTTACAATTCATGTGCTAGGACACCCAGATCCCTCTACACCTCAGATTTCTGTAATTGCTCACATAAAGATAATAAGCTTCTTTTTTATTATTCAAATTTTTGGTCATATATCATATTATGTTATATTGCTTTTGTATTTAGATTAATATATTGTATTAGCTAAATTAATATTACGTATTCTATATGACACGTTTTTCCCATCCACTTACCCTATGTATATCCCTATGTAACTTCCTGACGTCCTCTTCAAAACTTATTTTCCTATATGTTTTTGTGCCATCGACAAATTTAGTTACCATTCCTATGGTCCCTTCATTGAAATAATTTACATACATTACTGACCCATGACTGACCCCTCTAGCACACAAGTCAATACATTGTGCCAACCAGAACATGAATGATTTATGCTTACTCCATGTTGCCTGTTCACCAGCCCATCTTCTATTATTGCTAACATATTAACCCTTACACTATGAGCTTCTATTTGTTCGAAAGCCTTTGATATAGCCCCTTATCAAATGCATTCCCAAACTCTACGTTCAGTATATCCACTGTTTCCCTTTTATCCACAGCACATGTTACTTCCTTAAATAAGTTCAATAAATTAGTTAAGCATGATTTCCCTTCCACAACACTGCCTGATTACCTTGAATTTATCTAGGTGCCCTGCCACAACGTCTTTAGTAATAGCTTCCAGCACCTTCCCTTTGTGAGATAAAGCACAGTGACCATTGCACCTTGAAGGACAAAGGCAGCAGATTCATGCGAATATCACCACCCTCAAGTTCGTCTCCAAGGCACATACCATCCTGATTTGGAACTATTATCACTGATCCTTTGTTGCCATTGGGTCAAAGTCCTGGATCTCCTTTCCTAACGGCGCTGTGGGTCTGCCTGCATGCTATGCATTGCAGCAGTCCAAAAAGGCAGCTCAGTATCATCTTGTCCAGGACAATGGTCTAGCCAATGACACCCATACGCTAGGAAAGAATAAAAAAGACATTTCAGGCATTTTAGTGTGGTGTAAATATTGAGCGTAATATTGAATTATGTGAGAGGATAAACCAAGTAGTGGGTGCCAGATCAATTTACATCTCTCCCAATTTTTACTTCCGCTGAAAGTAAAAAAATGTCACTCATTTTACATTATCACATGGAGTCACCATTACTTCTGTTAAGCGAATTGTATTCAGTTGGCAGCACCATATATATCAACTGACTCCTCTGTCATGAGTTATATTGACTTCTGACCTTTTTTACCCAGTTTCCAATAGGCCAGGATCTTCTCATTTTTAGATTAAGTCTGAAAGTAGGAGAGTTTCTAGGTGAGAAACCCATGACCTGTGGAAATGAGAAGGCAGATCTGCTGGGAATCAGGCAGCTGATTGGTTGCCATGGGTTTTCTACTAGAATTAGGGATAATTCGATAAGGAAACCACAAGAGCTGAATCGAGCTCTGGAATAGACAGTGGCTGCTGCTAGGGAATTCCCCAAAGGGTGGGAAACTGGGTGGGGATGGGGAGGTTTGGCTGGCCACTGTCCCACCAAACAGTTTCACTTCACACCTCGCAGATTCTGCCTCTAGTTGCTGCACATTTATTAATGCAGTTGCTTGTTGAGCGTGAAGGTGTTTTTGTGTTTTAAAATTCAACTGGATTATTTGGGCTTCCATAGTATGCACTTGTAGCTATTAACACATAGTCCTCGGTTTCTACAAGAGCTGCTTCATGGGATATTGACTTGGTAGCTAACAAAATGCATTGAAATAAAAATGAGTCTAGAATGTATGTGATAGAGGTGTCAAAATGTGATTGTATGTTTTTCTTGAAAATCCTTTTATCCACTAGCAAGCAGAGTCAGTTACAGGGGAACCACATTTTATAACTAACCTGCACAGAAACATTATTATACACCTGTGGGGCAGGTGGTACTTGAAGCCAGGGCTCCTAACTCAAAGAAAGGGACATTACCACTGTGCCACAAGAGCACTTTTCATACAAGATTTGCAGATATTTTTAATCGGCCTGTTCAGAACTGTTGAGATTTGAATCCAGGCCTGCTGACTCAGAGGCAGCAGCACTACCACTAAATCACAAGCACTTACCATGCAATTTTATAAATATTTTCTAATTAACGTCTTAGTGAAAATTTGTAGCTCGGATTGTGGATGCAGTTGTTCGTTAACTCACTGAGCCAGGGGTTCTGTGGTGTGCAGATGTTTCATTACCTTTCTAGGCAACATCATCAGTGCAACCTCTAATCAAAGCATTGGTGTTCTACCAGACTCCTAAGACCGCTCACACAAACATACAGCAACACTGCACCAAATGTTATCAAAGACTAATGACCCCATACGAACAAAACAAGACCAACGTGATATACAGAATCCCATGCAGCGAGTGCAATAACCATTACATTGGACGAACAGGGAGGAAACTGACAACCAGAATAGGCAAACATCAGCTGGCAGTAAAAAGACATGACCAATATCCACTTGTCTCAATAGACACAGACAATGAGGGCCATCAGTTCAGCTAGGACAAAGTGACCATTATGGGACAAGCGAACACCAGACATGTAAGGGAATTTCTGGAAACCTGGTTCTCAACGTGGGACTCCATTAGCAAACACATAGAAATAGACCCTGTATACAGACTGCTGGTAAAGCAACAGAACCAGAAGTGACAAGATCATTACACCAGAGGATCATATAAATCCGGAAGGAAGCAGAACACCAACACTTCAATTAGAGGTCGCAGTGATGATGTTGCCTAGAAAGGTAATGCAATGTCTGCACACCACAGAACAATTGGCTCGGTGAGCTAATGAAAAACTGCATTTTCTAATTAATCTGTACAGAGATGTTATTACACACCTTTGGAGCAGTTCAACTTGACCCTGGTCCTCCAGGCTAAGAGGTGGGGGCACTACCTTGTGCCATGGAGCTCTAACATAAAGATTTTATCGATTTTTCTTAATCAACCTGTCCAAATGTGACACACACATTTTGTATATTTCTTTTAAATCACAGATAAGGTAAGTGTGATAACATCAGAAGATCAAACACCATGTGATCATTTCACTCAAAATACGTTGTCAGAGTTGGGAATTGTGGTGTGCATAAGATGTTGGTTGAGCAAAGAGTTGAGATTGACTGTTAACATCCACAATTAATTCCCTTCTGTTACCCTCTGCTGAGATGTACTCATTGATATTGGGAAATTGGATGATGCAGTGGGTAACACCTGGCATCAATCGAACCAAGTCCTGGAAATTAGTCAAGGCTTTCGAAAGGTGTGAAAAGAAAGCTGGTGAGGAAACACTACTCAATCCTGTTTTAAAGGAAATTTCAAGATAACTCACCATACATTCGGCTATCTGCTGTAAATTCATATTTTTTCTGCAATGCACCATCCCCATATTTTGCTGGTATTAATGTTATACCAAAATATACTTAATGTGTTGTTAACTGAGTATTCTTTCTGTTTCGAAAGTAGGTGAAACAAGAGAGTATTGCAAACCATTTTTTATTTGCCTAGTTTTCATCTGAATTTGATAGAATTTGCATTTTACTGAGTGCTGAGGAGAACTGCAATCATTCTGCATTTTGATGAATGCAGCCAACTGTTTTTCTTTTCCCCTATAGGATGAGGTTGACGGTTAAACTGTCATAATACATACAGTATACCTGTACACGCCTCACACCCCACTTACAATGCACACACTTCACTCAGGTAAATTATCAGCATTCACCCAGTGAATAGTTAAAGTTACACCAAAGAATTTGGCATTTTGATATTGCAATAAGCAACTTCTGCCCAATATCAGTTAGAGGACAACATTTTTTTAAATTTAAATTCCTGACTCTGTTTAAATGATATGAGTGTAGCCATTGCAAGCCTCACCTCCTTCTGTCTCCAGACACGTTTCTCATGTTTAAAGACAGAAAGTACTGGAGAAACTCAGCAGGTCTGACAGCATCTGTAGAGAGAAAAGTAGAGTTAACATTTTGAACATTTGGATGGTCACTGGACACGAATGTTCACTGTCTTTCTCTCTTATATAATGCTGCCAGACCTGCTGAGTTTCCTTAGCCCTTTCTGTCTCTGTTTCAGATTTCCAGCACCCACAGTTCTTTGTTTTATATTTCACATCCAGCAATATCCTGGGCATGATTTGTGACTCAGAACTGAGCTGGAACTGCTAATGGAAATATTTCTAAATTATGGACATGTATGCCTTTCATTGATCGTTATTAAAACTTATGCTTTTGCCAAGATTCGGCCCCGCGAGAAATGTTGTGGCCGCAGTCATAGAGGATGCAGCGATGATAAACAATCAAATACAAATCTACAGGTTTTAACACTTAAACCATTGAAATCAATTCCTCGAATTTCTTTTGTAGTGGCCAATTGGGAGAAAGCCAATGTTAGTGGAAGATTGGTGTAAAAGGCCATTTCTGTGTCTAACTAGGATTATCTTTAATCTTTGCCAAAATCATGGTGGCTGATCAGGAGTGATGTTACTCATTTTTATATTCAAACATTTCAATTCGCCATTGGTACATGTGTCAGCCTCTCTGTCTCTCTGTCAATTTTCTAAATCAATTTGTCTGTTACACTGAGCATTTCTGGCATTGCTGGTGAGGGTCTCCGTTGGAGTTGGATGATCAGTAGAAGATTCCAGCTAATCATTCTTCAGGTTGCAGTTGGTGATCAGTGGGCAGACATCTGGCAAGCTTTTAAGAATTGGATTCTTCCAGAACACTTCATATTTGTCGGGATTGATTTTTGCAATATCAAGAAATGAGTTGGACTTTTGATGCTTGAAAGAGAAATATCCTACATCATTTTCTTTCCCTTGACCCAACACAAATCAGAGGGGTAGACTTTCATCTTGGCCTCTAACATTGGCACCACTTTGGCAGATAGGATACCACCTACCCCTGGCTGGATAGCACAAGTGTAATAGGCTCTTGGCAGCATTCCCTCTGGCTGAGCTATCTACCTTGGCTGGTCCAGTGGAGAGTGCCTGATCTACCTGATGCAGTGTAACCCAGCTGATGGCTCTGCCAGAGGATAAAATGAGTTTGATTTTGTAATAAAAAGTCAACTGTTTTGCCTAGTATAATCAATCTGTGTGATTATTTCTGCTAGGCAAGAGGAAATTAAGAAACTAAATTCCTTGCGCCACAAGATTTCCTTGAGTTCAGTGTTACTAATTTGCAAATACCAACTATTAAAATGATGGACAGGAAATGACCAGTTGCTCCAACAAGCCTGGCTCCAAACTTCCTGCAACCTCTTCCCAACCGTTGATTCCTTGCAGGTACATTCTTGGAGAGGCAAACAAAGACAGGAAAAGATGCCATGGGCCAAAGGAGGCCAAAAACGTTAGAAAACCCATCTCAGTCCTCCACAAGCTACTGCACTCACTTCAGGAGGTCATTTTCACCATGTTTACATGAACTATTAAATCACTTAAGAGTTGACCACTGCCTCAGTAAGAATGAAAGGAAGCTGTCTTTTGAAGATGTACAGAGATTCAGTACACTTGACACAAGACAGCAACATATTCCAGAAGTTCTCTACTCCCTGGCAATATAGAAACCAACTAACATCTAAATTATTCCTACTCTTGAGCAGTTTATGCACATGGTCCCCAGTCCTTCCTGATCTGTCAAACTGAAATAATCCATTTCTGTATATGCAGCCCAGTCCTTGGATTTGCTCATAGAGCTGTAACTGATGATGCCTCACATTACGTTACTCAAAAGTAAATCGACTGAGTTTCTAGGAGAACATTCGCACTGCTTTTTGGATATTACAATGCTGTATTTTTGCAGGAGAGATTTTTGAAATGGGACCAAATTGTATCCTTTAGGGTGGATGTAACAGTTGATCTGTTAAAATTTGTGTAAATGCAGTGTGAAAAGCTGAAATATTGTTTCATTATCCTTGTACCTAGTATTCCGCAACAAAAGAATTGCAGTAGGAGATGTTGCTGTGCAACCATGCATGAAACATTGCTGCTCATTTCTCTAACTGCCTCTCTCCTTTCCTTCATTCATGTTTTTATTTTCATTGTTTGTGTGTCTTTTCTGATGACTTTCAGATATCCATTTGTCTGTTTTTAAGTCATTGAGTGTACATTAATCTTTGCATGATTTTGAAAATTTAAATATATTACTATGTAGACATCTTATAACATAACATCCTATATCTCATTCACAACTTCAGTATTTAATCTCAACAGGGGTTGGTTAGCTCAGTTGGCTGTACAACTGATGTATGATGCCAACACCATGGGTTCAATTCCCTCACCAGCTACAGTCAGTATGAAAGTTCTGCCTTCTCTACCTCACCCCTTGCCTGAAGGGTGTTGATCTTTGGGTTAAAAGCACCAACAGTCATTCTGTCAGAGTAACCATATGGTCCTCTGACACTGTGGTGACTTTACCTGTTTAATCACAGGTGTGTAGTTTCTGAGAGTTGGGAATAACAGGTTTCTAGAATAGCAGAATTTTCCAGTTTGAATCATATACCAGAGTTTATGATAAATATTCCCATGATATTACAACTAGGAGTATTGATTAGTGCCCTGCACAGTTAGATTATCTTCAATTTAGTACATTATTAACTGAAAAAAGTACTGTTTTTGTTTAAACACTTTATAAGTTTATCTGGAGATACTGTACATTTTCCTTCTGCACTAAATGATTTCTTCTTATGGGTACACAATTGTTTCTCTTTCAATGGATTTAAAATACTAAGAATTCTTTAAAGGATGTCACTGTCTATTTGAAACTCATAATAACCATTCGAACATAGCCAATATTCTATATGTCTTTCTCTTTTTCTCTGTCTCTCTGTCTCTCTGGCTTTCTATCTCTTCACACATGCCACTTCTCATTACAATATTATAATTTCTATTTCAATATGATAGTATCTTTAACTTCCTGTCTCCTTCCTTTGGATCTTTTTCACTGGAATGTACCATTTCTGAGGATTCTGAAAGACGTCTTTAAAAGTTGGCCATTGCATCTCTACTAATGGATCCTGAATTGGAATTTCTTCAGCCAGAGAGTGGTTAATCGGTGTAACTCATTGATGCAGAAAGCTGTGGAGGCCAAGTCATTGAGTGTATTTAAGATAGAGATAGATAGCTTGTTGATTAGTAATGGGATCCAGGGTTACAAGGAGAAGAAAGGAGAATGGGATTGAGAAACATTTCAGCCATGATTGAATGGTGGAGCAGACGTGATGGGCTGAATGGCCCAATTCTGCTCATATACATTATGGTCTTCAGTGGAGGATAGAGGATACATTTTCAATGACAGCTGATGAAAATAAACAATGCATTCGGAAGCAGACCCCATAACCGGAACTTTTATAACTATTATTTAAAGGACTTTAAGTCTGCACAGCCACTACAACCACCACCTCCATAAACGGATGAGAATTAAATAAATATTTAAGAAATCAAGATTCAAATAATTTGGTAAGACTTCAAAAATGTAGACTATGAGAAAAGTGAGCATAGTTTTCAGAAACATGGTGATTTAAAGTATTTGAATCTATCTTTACCTAAAGCGAAACTAAAGTGCAAGGTTACACTTTTTTGTGATTAAAACAATAGTGTCTATATCTCTGAGGAAGTGTCACTGGACCCAAAACGTTAACTCTGTTTCATCCTTCACAGATGCTGCCAAAACTGCTGAGCTTTTACAGCAATTTCTGTTTTGTGTGTCTAAATCTCTGTGGGGTTCCCTTCTGGTGTCTCCAATTTGACACAAAGCTCCTTCACGTCTTGAACTGGTGACTACTATATGATCATTTTCATTTTGGGGTGAAAAGAGTGGATTTAAGGCTGGTGTTTTGAACATAAATAAGGCAAATTATGAGGGCATGAATACAGAGCAAAAGCGAACTGGGAAATTTATAAACCTCTATAAGGTCACCGCTCAGCCTTCAGTGCTCCAGGGAAAATACAGCCTATTCAGCCTCTCCCTATAGCTCACCAAACGCAGTCGTCATAAATGAGTTTCTAGGCAGAAATATCTAAGTATCGTTGATACCATGCTGTGTTGAGTAATCTTTGAATCTGTGTAGTTCCATATTAGCCAAGGTTTCAAGTATCATGTGGTTTTGAAAACTTTGTACAGAAAATTACTGATTGATTTTCAGGCTTTTTCATTATATATCTGGAACAGCTGGGGAATGCTGTAATTAAAAAGGAATTGCAACAATTTTGAATAGTCTAGGCATTTCGAAAAATAAAATTTACCACAATAATTTATATTCCATCATGCAAATTGAAGCTTGGGCATGTAACGCAGAAGGAGAGTTCTTTGAGAATTTTTTTTGAAGGATTTATGAAGAAGCAATTTATGTGGAACAGTTTGATTTTTAGTAGGTTCCTTCATCAGTGAATGTAATCTGTAAATTTTAAGCAGTAGGAATTTTGTAGATTATGGCTCACGTCATCTTCACAAAATCTTTGCAGTGAGTTAATTAGTTTAGTTTTTACTTAAAGGTGTTTCCCACTGTTGATTTAGTGGTTTCTGTTCTCAATTCTACTTGCTGATTGGAGAGTTTCTTATCTCATTGGTTGTGATCTGTTTCTGCTTTATAAAAATGAAAGTAAATCCAATAGAGAACCAGTGTCAGACGTTGATTTGCATCTTTTAGAGACAAAGACAGAAAAAAATAGACTGGATATGTTTTTCAAGATGCTTTTGCTTAAACCAAGACAAGTCATTTTCAATACTCAACAAGCATTTTTTAAAAATATCATTATCAGAAATGTGAGTAGTGATAAGAGAAATATGTAAGCGCTAGTCAGACTTATTAAATAAGAGATAACTGATGACCTTCTCTTCCAACTGAGAGCAAATTGGAGCCATTTTAACTATAATTTATTTAACCTATGCATGGAAACCAGATCAATAATTGGAACAATTACAAGACTTTTTTTTAAGTTGTGCTAATCTTTTTTGTTGCAACCTGTTGTTGCAAACAAAGACAGCCAGCTGAACAAAATCAGCCTTTCTATCTCCATATGCACAACACAGTAGAATTAAAACCATCAAAGACCCTCAAGATTGACCCCAATGGTTCCTCATCAGACTTTTTTGAATAACTAAGCCCAGAGTCTATGACTAATCAATTCTCATCTTCGGTTTGTACTTTAAATTAAAGACTTAACAATTTTTTAACAATACAATAACTTCAGCAGAGCAAAATTAACAAGTAATCTAATTGTCCGTGATTAAATAACCTTTGTTTTCAGCCCAGTCACACAAAAAACAGACAGCCAACCACTGTAAGGAATAAAGAAAATTACAAAACTAATTAGATTACTTAAGTGGTTTTCACAATGTATTGTTCACAGGCATAGATGATTGTGTCTTGGTTGATTTTCTGAAGATGTTCAGCTCAGTCAGAGGACGTCAGTTAGTTCCTACTGTCTGAACTTCCAATAACTGATAACAAGAGGTTAGGCATTTTGCACAATGTATTTCATGACAAGGTTAGTAACACTCATTCAAAACTAAAAGTAGGAGGTATGGATGAGCTGTTGGTAGATAAGATGCCAGAACCAGATGAGATTTATCTGAGGATATTGAATGAAGTGAGAGTGAAAATTGCATAGACACTAGCCGTAATTTTTCAGTCTTCCCTGGACACAGCAATGGTGCCAGAGAACTGGAGTAATGCAAGCATTTTATCTTTTTTTAAAAATGTTACAAGGCCAAACCCAACAATTACAGATCAGTCAGTTTAACTTCAGTAAGGAGAGAAGCTTATAGAAACAATAATTTGAAATAGAATTAACAGTCACATGGAAAAATCTAGATTAATGAGCCAGCATGGATTTTTAAGGGGAAAATCATTTAATTAACTTGTTGGAGTTTATTGACAGGTATCAGAAAGGTATGATGAGGGTAAAGCTGTTGAAGTGGTATACATGGATTTTTAAAAGGCGTTTGATACAGTGCCACACAATAGACTTAAGAAAGATTGTAGCTCTAGGGGACAAAGGGGCAGTAGCAATTTGGCTAAAAAATTGGGTGAGTGATAGGAGCCAGGATAATGGTTAGTAGATATTTTTTCAAGCTGGAGAACAGTTTTTAGCAGAGCTTTCCAGGAGTCAGTATGGGGAGCCTTGATTTTCCTGATTAGTATTAATTACCCAGTCCTTGGGTTACAAGGGGCACTTTCAAAGTTTGCAGGTAATACAAAACTTAGAAGCATTGTAAACTTTATGGAGGACAGTGTAGAAATTCAAAAGAATATTAACAAAAGGGTAAAGTTGGCAGAGTGGTTACAGGTGAAGTTCAATGCAGAGAAGTGTTAGGTGTTACATTTTGGTGGAAAGAACATGGACAGACCATTTAAAATAAGGGGTACAATTCTAAAGGGCATACAGGAGCAGAGAGACCTAAGTGTGTAAGGTACTGAAGATGGGAGGACAGGTGGAGAGAACACTTAATGCAGCATGCAATATCCTAGACTTCATTTGTCGGGCACAATGTACCAGAAAAGGAAGGTTATTTTGAACTTATATAAGATACTAGTTAGACTGTAGCTGGAGTATTGTGTACAGTTTTGGGTATCACACTTTAAGAAGGATGCGAACACATTGGAGTGAGGAAGGGGTTTACAAGATTGATTACCAGGATGAGAAGTTTTAGATATGAAGACAGATTGAAGAAGTTGTGATTGTTTTACTTGGAGAGGGGAAGGTGAAGAGATTCGATAGAAGTTTTCAAATTCATGTAAGGTCATGACAGAGCAGGTAGGAAGAAACAGTTCCCATTCATTGAAGAATCAAGATGTGAGGATGCAAATTTTAAATTGTTTTCAAAAGAACTGCAGTGTCACTTTTCAGACGACAGGTGGCTCTGCCGGAAGTGTGGCGGAGGTACACTCCAACTGAAGTATTCACAAAGTCACTCATGATTATTTAAATTAGAAGTAATTGCAGTGTATGAGGACATGGCAGGAGAATGGCACAGTGTCAAGGTGTGCTGCTCATTTAGACAGTAGATGCAGACATGACGAGCTGAGTGGCCTGCTTCTGCACTGTAACAGTTCTGTGATAGACTGAACCCCTGAAGAATAGATGTAAATGACCATAAAAGCTATAATTTACATAATTTCTGTAAATCTGTCACAAAAGTTTCTTTAAAGGTGATGCTGATTATTGTAGTTATTGAACTGTGGACCTGCTTAAGCCAGGCTGCTCTTCAACTTCAGTGTTTCACATAGATAAATCATCATCCAACTGTTTTTGATGATTGGTGGTGCAAAGGCTGTACAGACGATCAAGGAAACTATGCAGACCAATGGAAAAATCACAAGGAAGGAAGTTTTAAAAATGACAACTGAAAGAACAGTAGATGCTGGAAATTAGAAACAAAAGCATAAATTGCTGGAAAAGCTCAGCAGATCTGGCAGCATCTGAGGAGAGAAATCAGAGTTAACGTTTTGAGTCCAGTGACGCTTTCTCAGAACTGATGGTAGCTAGGAAAATGTTGTTTTATATAGCAGAAGATAGGATGGGAGGAGTGATTAAAGAGTTAATGATAGGTGGAGCTGGAGCCCAAAAAGAGAGAAAAACAGTTGGACACACAACGGAGTGGATAACGATCAGCCTGGGAGAATGAATATCTACTAATGGGGACAATAATGGCCAACAATTGGTTGTATGTAATAGCAGACCAGTGATATTGAGGCCTGTTGTGTGGGATTTGGCATTAAGATAGGGGAGAAGGTGCCTCAAGCCCTCTAACTGTTGAACTTGATATTGATCCCAGAAGGCTGTAGAGTTTCCAAGCGGAACATGAGATGCTGTTCTTCCAGCTTGCATTAAGATGCTTTGGAGCACTGCAGCAAGCCTGAGACAGAGATTTTGGCCAGGGAACAAGGTGGTGTGTTGAAGTGGCAGGCAACTGGAAGCTCAGGGGCTTTCTTGCGGAGAGAGCGTAGGTGTTCTGCAAAGTGGTCACCCAGTTAATGCTTTGTTTCCCCAGTGTAGAGGAGACCGTATTGTGAACAGCGAATGCAGTAGACTAGATTGAGTGAAGTGCAAGTAAAAGTGCTGCTTTACCTGGAAGGTAATGGTGTTTAGGCCCTCGGATACTGAGGAGGGAGGAAGTAAACGGGCAGGTGTTACACCTTCGGCAGTTGCAGGGGAAGTGCTGTGGGGCTGTGAGGGGTGTATTGACAGTGAAGGAAGAGTGGACTAGGGTGTCCCAAAGGGAATGGTCCCTGCAGAAGGTAGATAAGGGAGGGGAGGGAAATATGTGTCTGGTGGTGGCACCCTGCTGGAGTTGGCGGAAATGGCAGCTAATGATCCTCTGGAGATGATGCTGGTGGGACCGTGGGTGAGAACAAAGGGAACCTTATCGCTGTTATGGGAGGGAAGAGACAGGGGTGAGGACTGAAGAGCGGGAGATGGGTCAGACCTGGCTGTGGGTCCTGTCAACTACGGTGCTGGGGAAACCTTGGCTGTTTCTGTTTTTGCTTTAAAAATGATATTGGATAGAGGATTCAGCCTCTGGCTAATGCAGTAACTTTTAACAGATAAAAGTAAATCTGACTTCACTAAATATTCTATTGGAGATTTCGGAGAATAAACTGTTGCATGTTCTAGATAAGATGACAATTTTAAACCACTAAGTGGATGTTGAAATGCAATTTTTTTTTAAGCCAAATTTGGCAGACCTGATGTATCCGCCCAATGTACTTGTGAATCTGATTGGGTGGAACACAACTCTCACCAGCAGATAGGGAAAAAAAACTAATTATAGCTTCCACCAAGTAATGGTTTAGCTGCCTAAATGACCGTGTCTAGTAGCTTTGATGGTGATACCTAAGTAAAACTGGAGTGACTAATTTATGGCTTCCAGGAATGTATTCTGAAGAAATGTGTATTTTTCCTGCATAGGTTGTCAGAGTATTCAGGTTCCAGAACAATTTATCTTGTTGTGAATCTCCCATGGATTGAATGCCAAACTGCATTTATCATACAAATGTTGTGCTGGCAAAGAGATTTTTTTTTACTGGAACTTTGTGACCATCTTTAGTTTGAGTCTATATTTCGATGTGTTCATTTACTTTACTAATCTAAAGAATCAAGGTCAAATAAACATTAACTTATACTGTAAAATAAAAGCAAAATACTGCAGATGCTGGGAAGCTGAAACAAAGGCAGATATGGTGCAGTACGTGCAGCATGTTTTGGCTAAGATTCTCCCTTTTATTTCCCCAAAACGTGGGAGTGCGCTCCTTAAGTTGTGGTTAACTTTCCGCTGAGAGAACTCACTGGATTGTCTGCCTATCAGTTCATTAAGAGTGGGATAAACAGCACAATGGGGAGTTTCTCACCCTATCAGGTGCCTCAACAACACAGGCATACCAGGTTGCCAGAAGCTGACGTCCAATCAGAGGCTGACAATTTCAGGGGTCCTAAAGGCTGCCTGTCAAAACTACTCCAGAGGAGATCCAGCAGTGAAAAGGTAAGTTCTATCATAAAATCCCTACAGTGTGGAAACAGGCCCTTTGGCCCAACAAGTCCACACTGAACCTTGGAGCACCCCACCCAGACCCATCCCCCTATAACCCACCTAATCTACACCTCCCTGAACGCTACGGGCAATTTAGCATAGCCAATCCACCTAACCTGCACATCTTTGGACTGTGGGAGGAAACTGGAGCACCCAGAGGAAACCCATGCAGACACGGGGAGAATGTGCAAACTCCACGCAGACAGTCACCCGAGGCTGGAATTGATCCCAGGTCCCTGGTGCTGTGAGGCAGCAGTGCTATCCAATTTTTCCCTGTGCTGCCCCTTTCTTTCTGTATTCTTGTCATCAGATGAGGATTGTGGGGAGGGTTTAGGACAAGGCAGGGGATTCATTTTCACAAGGCACCACCTTGCCCTTCATCTGTGACTCTGATCGCCTCAGATTAGGGCTATTGGATTGAAGCCCCTCAACCCCTGCACAAACTCAGCAGCCTGGTTTCTCAGTCAGGAATCTAGCCACCATTATAGCGTGGATAACTGTAGGCAGGGCCAGTATCCACCAGAACCATAAACCTTACGAATAGAAGTAGGCTATTGAGTCTGCTCCACTGTTCAATTAAATTATGGCTGATCTGATAAGCCTTAACTCCATTTTCCTGCCTTATCCCCTTGATTCCCTTGCATAAAATCATAAAATTATTCATAATTTAAAATCTGTCCATCTCAGCTCTGAATATACAATAACTGGCTATCTCAGTCTAGAATATACCGACTGTAACATCTGTTATTTAATTTTGCCAGAAAATATTTTCTGGCCCTTTGGGGGAATAGATGATCAGGAAAATGGCTGGATCAGACTCCTTAAAGCAGCCACTACTTGACCACTTAAAGACTTTAATTGCCAGTGAGTCGAAAAAGTCAACATTGACCCAGCATTTCTTTCACAAGGTGACGAGAAGTGAGCAAGTTTCCCTCCAAGGCAAATTTAGCCAAGTCACTGCTAGTGATTAGTATATCGCTAGTCTCAAAATAAACCCTGGGACAGGGTGATGTCAAAATTAAAGTATTCACATTAGTGGAAGCAGATTGTCATCAGCACTCAGGGTCAATATCCAACAAAACCAGAAGATCATGAAGATAGTAAGATCCAAGAGATAGTGCAAAATATACTACTTTATATTAACACTATAATTCAAAAGTGAAAATTTCTGATCCATTCTCCAACAGAAAATTGGCCTACGTCCACTTTCTGCTCCTTTATATCTCCAAGATAATGAATCAATGAAGGGAGAAACTTTTTCACTAGATAATGTAGTGTGCTTTCTCGTGAAAAAAAAACTGCTCAGCATCAGTTTTCAATGATTTATTGTGGCAATTGGCAGGAATTTTACATTCTTCATGATGAATGACTTTTCTTTTTATTGTGCTAAAGTGCATTTTATTTTATCAGCACTGCTTCACAAAGTAAAAACAGATGACACATAAAATACAGGCACAATGGCTCACTGTCCAATGTAGTCAGTATTAATACAAAAAACTTCACATAGCAAACAATTTTTAAATTTATATCTGTACAAATCACCTCCTGATTTAATGTTGCAGAGTTACACCTCAATCATTAAACAGGTCACACATTTGTCTACCTTGCCATGTTTTGGGTGGTCACAGCTGGGGAACGAGAGAGAACAATGGAGTTTTGATTTATAAAGAAGCAGTTTGCCTGCTGCGTTTGTAAGACTTCCTGGTCTTGATCTTGCCATTAAAGAAAACTGCTGACTGGAAGTTGGGAATTTTCCTGGATCGTTACAAAGCAGCATTAGATGATTCCCAGAAATGAATTATCTGTTCAAAGTCTTATGCTGGGATTTTTGCATGGTGTAGAGAGAGCTGTATGAACAGAAGATGAAAGTATTACATAATTACGGCTTGATTTTCAAGTTCAAAATATTCTGGATCCAAAAATCCATTCAAATCCTGCACAGTCAATATAGTCCTGATACGACTTGAATTCTTTTTTTCTGATAATTTGTCTTTTTGTTACTCCCTGCTTCATTACTGAAACACACTCGGCTCTGTCTATATATCTCTCCCTTTCTGCATAAATTAATGCGAGAATTAATGTGAATTGCAGGACAAAATAAAAAAAAAACAAGGGGCAGCATGGTGGCTCAGTGGTTAGCACTGCTGCCTCACAGCGCCAGGGACCCGGGTTTGATTCCACCCTCGGGCGACTGTCTGTGTGGAGTTTGCATGTTCTCCCCGTGTCTGCGTGGGTTTCCTCCGGGTGCTCCGGCTTCCTCCCACAGCCCAAAGATGTGCATGCTAAGTGGATTGGTCATGCTAAATTGCCTGTAGCATTCAGGCATGTGTAGATTAGGTGGGTTATAGTGGGGTGGGATGCTTTGAGGCTCGGTGTGGACTGGTTGGGCCAAAGGGCCTGTTTCCACACTGTAGGGATTCTATGATAAAATCCCCTTTTTTTGCCTTCCCCTTAGTTTCTTTTTACCCCTTGACACTCTCTTTCACACTTCTGTTTTTACAACAAATTCAAGTGTTTTCTCACCTCAATGTTCACATTCACAGATAGCATTGGTTGGGATTTGTGCTCGAGGAATTTCTAACTATTTTTAGTGTCGATGAGAGAAGAATTTATTTCTGTCCCTATCACCACAGCAACAACAGAAGAGAAATGCAAATGACGTGTTCATGAAACCTTTGACTCAAACCAGTAGGCTATTCCATAACGAGTTATCGCCTGTAGTCAGGGTCAGTATCCACCATGACAGTAAGACTTGGGAATAGAAGTAGGCCATTCGGTCCACTGTCCACAGTCATGGCTGATCTAATAATCCTCAACTTCAAATATCCTGATACCCCTTGATTCCCTTGCATAAAATCATAAAAAATATTCATGCTTAAAAATCTGTCTCAGCTTCGAATATACCAACTGTAACATCTGTTATTTAATTTTGCCAGAAAATACTTTCATGAGCAGACATTTAAGATAGTCAAAGACTCCTGATTCTACCCTTAAATTGTGGGAGAGTATTTAATATTTAATTGCTGACTCTTTTTGTGCTTGACAGCACAATACACTAATGATAAGGAACAAAGTGAAACAGTCGGCACAGCACCCAAATAATTAAGAATGCAAGACATAAAGTACTTGTTTATAATTTCTGAGCTACTGAATATTCTTTCTGCAGTCTCTTACTCCCACAAAACATCTATATCTCTGCTTGATTAAAGTACACAAAAACAACTTGCTTGGTTTTCACATGTGCCTAGGACAGTCAATCATTCGATTACATGGGCAAAATTTTATCAAAAAATTAGTTAATGGTCAATTTCACGGAGCTTTGTGGAGGATTTTTCTCCATGAGATGTAGTGAGTCATCTCATACATTCACTGCTGTTCATCTCATTATATATGCACCATGCCCCTAGAACACTGTGCTACGCTACAGAGGACTCACCAGTGGAAGATTGGAATTTGTTCCTCAACATTGAGAATCTCTGTTCTGAATGAATGATGATTTATTTATTGTCATGTTGTATTTAACAAATAAATATAGAGAAAACTTAATATGTTGCCACGCTTTGTTGTCATTTTGAGTTATAGAAGATGTTAAGATAGAACTAAAATATAACCAATAACAGAGTTCTTCCTTCCCTCTTGTGCTCTGCTCAACATCAGTCGAGGGTGGTCTCCACAATGGGCTACAGGCCCACCGATACCCCCACATCCAGGAGTTCCATTTTGGGCTACTATGACGAGCACTGCATTCCTGGAGCATCACACTGGGCCAATGCAGCAGCTGCTCCTTTTGATCCTCCCAGAGCACCGATTCGGACTTACCCCATTGCTGCAGCTGAAGCCCAATCTCCTGATTCCGTTGCTGCCAACTTGAAAACTGGTGCCGCTGCTGCGGTGGGCTCATAAGCTGGTGGGCTCATCACCGTCGAAGTCGCCACGCTCTGGGACCATCTCTTGCTGCTGGGCCCACACTCGCTGCCGTCGCAGGCTCCCTAAGGGCTCCCTCCCTTCCGTGCTGGGCTTGCTGTCCCTGAGGAACCAACTTCTGATGCTGTGCCGCACATGCATGGGAGTCCAGAACTGCTCTCATCCTGCCAAACATGCCAAAAAGGCTTTTAAAGAGGAAAATAAAAGAAGAAAGAAAGAGAACAAAAGAAAAGAACAAAAGTAAAAAGTAACAGTAAATAAAAAAAGAAATCAAGAAAGCAGACAAACCCCGGGCCAGGTGCTTGGACACAGTGCTGCTACTCTGCTGCCATTTTGGAAAACCTCCATATGTTTTGATGAATATTTATAAAATTATGACAGGCATGGACAGAATAGATTTTTTTTTTCCTTTCTTTATTCATTCATGTGATGGTTAGACAGCATTTATTGCCCAGAGAGCAGTTAAGAGTCAACTACATTGTTGTGGGTCTGGAGTCACATGTAGATCAAACCAGGTAAGGACAGCAGCTTCCTTCCCTGAAGGGCATTAGTGAACCAGATGGGTTTTTCTGGCAGTTGGCAATGGATTCATAGTCATTATTTGATTGCTAATTCCAGATATTTTTTATTGAATTCAAATTCTACCATGGCAGGATTTGAACCTGGGTCCCCAGAACATTATCTGGGTTTCTGGATTAACAGTCCAACTATAATACCACTAGGCTATCGCCTCACCTTCCTATCCCAAGATAGTCGGAGTCCTTTTCCCAGGGTAGAAATGTCAATTATGAGGGGACATTGGTTTAAGGTAAAAGAAAGAAAGCCTAAAGGAGATGTGAGAGGCAGGTTTTTTTATGGAGGGTGGTAAGTACCTGGAAAAAGTACCTGCCAGAGGTGGTGCTGGAGGCAGATACAAGAGCAACGTTTATAATGCATTTTAATAGATACATGAAAAGGCAGGAAATAGCGGGATACAGAGCACATAGAGGCAATGGGTTTTTAGTTTGGAAAAGCATCATGTGTGGACGCAGTCTTGGGAGTCGAAGGGCCTGTTCCTGTGCTGTACTATTTTTTTTAATGAATGGAGTCCCATAGGGACCAAGCAGTGGTATCAACTCTTCAAAAGTTATACCAATGACTTAGTTGAGGGGAATAAAGGTATGCCAGCAAATTTGTCAGGCAGCACAAAGATGGAAAATGAAGTATGTTGTGAAGAAGGTATAAAGAATTTGCAGATGGATATAGGTCAGTTGAGTGAGTGGGCAAAAGTTAGGCAGATGGAGTATAATGTGAGGTTTAATCACAGATGCAGAGGGATTTAGGTGTTTTGGTAGATTAGTCAAAGATTAGTATGCAAGTACAGTACATAAGCAGGGAGGCTGGTGGGATGTTATTATTTATTACAAATGGAATTGAACTAAAAGTAAAGATGTTATATTTTAGTTCTATGGGAATTGGTGAGACCATCTTGAATACCCGGTGCATTTTTGACCTTCTTATTTAGAGAAGGATGTAAATTCATTCGAGACAGCTCAGAAGAGGTTTATTATATTGATACCCGGAACAAGAGGGTTGTCTTATGAACACAGATCAGAGAAGTCTGGGCTTAATTCCGCTGGGGTTTAAAAGGGTGAGAGGTGGTTTGAAGAGTGGTCTTGACAAGGTGTACGTGAAAAGGATCTGTCCTCTGAGTCAGTCCGGAACAAAGAGGAACTGTTTGTAAATTATGGGTCACCCTTTTATGACAGGGATGAGAATCCTTTCCACTCAGGTTTTTGTGTACGTTCCAAACTCTCTGCCTCAGTAACCAATTGAAGTAGGGCGATTGAATATTGTTAAGACAGTGGTGGAAAGATTATTGTTAGGCAGGGGAATTGAGGATTATCATGGGTCTATAGGAATGCAGAATTCAAAACAAAAACAGATCAACTAAGATCTTACAGAATGGGCAAAGCATGTTCAAAGGGCTAAATGGCCTGCATTTTGTCCCTATTTTGAAAATTTTACATATTATATCTTATTCATATGCTGTACGACAGCGAATCTTTTTTTAATCTTGTGAAGATTGCAGTTTCAAGTTGTACTCTGGTACTTTAGCACAGAGTCCAGGGACTGAGTGAATGCTACACAGTCAGAGCTACCACTTTTCATATTAGGTGTTAACTCCAGAATCATCACGCCTGTTTAGGGAAATGTAAAAGATCACATTGCACTATTCCAAAAAGCAGGCTGTTGTTCTGATGTTCTGGATAACATTGACCTTCCAGTATTTCTTTATTTGCTATTTCTGTTACCTCATTAGGACAAGTTGGTGGCCACAATCGTCTACCCAACAGCAATAATAACATTTCCAAAAAGTAGCCAATAGCTGTGAGCCAGAGTGAAATATTTCCTTAAAAACAACTTCACAATAGTGACATATATCCTTGACATGGTCAGAATTGTGATAAGTATTAGTCGTGGCAAAGCTACTAATATTTAGTGTCTGTCACTATATTTACCATTATCAGAGCATGATTAAAATATTTAGCAGCACAAATATGATTTCCCTATATTATAAGTTTTCCATTATGTGGTTTCAGTTTCTTTTCGTTTGTTTATGGGTTGTGGCCGTTGCTGGCAAGGCCACCATTTATCTCCCATCCTTAATTACTCTGGAGAAGCTGATGCCCACTGAAGGAACAGAGGTCCCTCAAGCATGCTCCACCAATTGATATAATCATGGCTGATGTCATCACAACTCCACTTTCCGGTCCATTCACCATAATCCTTGAACCCATTACTGATTAAAAATCTGTCTATTGCATCCTTAAATTTACTCAATGTCCCAGCATCCATCGCATTCTGGGTAGTGAATTCCTCAGATTCACAATCCTTTTGAGAGAAGTAATTTCTCCTCATCTCAGTCTTAAATCTACTATCCCTTATCCTAAAGCTATGACCTCAAACTATGCCCTACATGAGGAAACATTCTTCCACGCCGACGTTGTCAATTCCCTTTATCATCTTCTGCACATCAATTATTTTAGGATTTGAACTCTCAGCTTATGAGCTACTTGTGCAGTCCCTTACCTGGTTTATTACTGTGCAGAGCATTGTACTACCCTGAAGTGTAGCCAAAAAGAAGTCACATTGTTGAATGGAGTCGACTAAACATCTTATCAATCAAGTAGAACCCTGGAGTATTCATTCTTAATATTTTCCAGATGCAG
This sequence comes from Rhincodon typus, assembly GCF_021869965.1. Taxonomy (NCBI): domain Eukaryota; kingdom Metazoa; phylum Chordata; class Chondrichthyes; order Orectolobiformes; family Rhincodontidae; genus Rhincodon; species Rhincodon typus. The sequence continues at coordinate 46,534,302 of NC_063341.1, forward strand.
AATCTTGATTTACATTCCCACCTTGATAAATTTGTACTGTTTTGTTTTGCAATAGTAAAGCATAACTCCATGTGAATTTACTGTTCATGGTTGTTTGGAGACACTGTGGCTCAGTGGTTAGCAGTGCTGCCTCATAGCTCTAGAGACCTGGGCTTAATTCCACCCCCAGGGTGACTGTCTGTGTGGAGTTGCATATTCTCTGCATGTCTGTGTGGGTTTCTTCAACGTGCTTTTGTTCCCTCCCACAGTCCAAAAATTGGGTGGGTTGGCCATGCTAAATTGCCCATAGTGTCCAGGTTTGTGCAGGCTAAATGGATTCGCCATGGGAAATGCAGGGTTACAGCAGTGGGGTGGGTCTGGGTGGGATGCTGTTTTGAGGGTCGGTTTTGATTCAATGGGCCGAATAGTCAGCTTCCACACTATAGTGATTCTACCCTGATCAATGCATTGGCTTATCAACAAAGGAACAAGATGTAATCCATTTTCTTTTTCATAAATCCTTACGAATGCAAAATATTAAATCAGTAAACAGCTGAAATTAAAGTAACTTTTAGATTCTAATGATCTTGCTTAGCTCCTGTCAGATGGCTGAGCATTTGTAAATTTAGGGGAAAGAAAAGATTGCTGAGAACAGCAAAAGCAACAGCAGAAGAGATTTGTGATGGAAAATTTTTTTTCAAAGGAGCAGCACTTTTGGCGTTTTTCCATAACAAGGGAGAAAGGCCCCTAGCTGAATCCTGTTAGCATATGTTTGCGTGCTAGGACCACTTTAATTTGCTGCTGTAAGCCAGTTAAAATTTTTTTTTCCACTGAACCTGATGGTGACTGGGTGTCCTTGGCACTGCAGGGCAGTGAATGCTGGCATTAATATTTAGAAAGCGTAGCACGCAGTGGAGTGTGAGAAAAATGTTTTCTGGCTGAACCAACTGAAAAAAGAGAATGGTGCAGAGACTATCTCTTGCGTGTTTTGACCAGAGTTTTTGAAATGTGGCTTTATCAAGAATATGTGTTCTATCAGATTTCTTTTTGAATCAGTTGCTTAACTGCAAAATGTTGGTCAATGTTTTTCATTAACTGACACTTTTTTTTTATTTTTCAGGGCACCTTGCAAACCAATAGCTGATCTTAACATTGCAACTCAATACCACTCTCCTTATTAATATTTTTGGTATCTTCACAAAGCACTTGTATTTCTTTTTTCCTCTTGTCTGTTTAATATGCTGCAGATCGTTCAGTTCTCATAGTACACATCATTTATTTGTGTATCTCACTCCTATTAACACCAGCCATTGTCATGGGATGGTTAAAGTAACCGTTTCTTTAATAGTGTACACACATGTAACAGCGTGCTCCCGATATTTGATATGTGCGCACAAATCTACAGAAACAGTTGGTAAGTTTGTGAATGGTAAAAGCATCAGAAATCTGCCTGGGAATCCACGACAAATTTAAACACCTTCATTTGCCCAAATCAGCAGTAACTTCAGACTTGTCAGTGATGAGATTGTGGGAGGGAGTCTGTTTTACACCAGCGCTAATCCAAGACAGATGGTTTAGTTTATGCTGACCTTCCTGTGCCATTATTGTTAACAGCATTAAGTTCAGTTAGCTTGTCTTTTCCGTGCGCTGGAACTGATCTGGAAGGCAGTGACTGAGAACGCTGTCAATAGTGGCATGTTGAGTGCTAATGAAGAGTAAAATGTAGTATTGCAAATCATCATGCACTTGATTATAAAGTTAATACAGAGAGTATTTTTTATTATTTGAAATTGTAAAATGAAGGACCACAGCACAGCAACTGCCAGAAGTGGAAACCTTTCTGTTTTTGTGTTCAAATCCCATCATTGGCATGCTGTGAAACCAAATTCCATAAATCCAGCCAACATATATCACTCAACTAATGCCGAAAACAGATGATCTAGTCTTTTACCTCATTTCATTCAGTGGGGCCTTATTGTGTGCAAATTGGCTGCCACAATTTCTTCATATTACAACAGTGACACTATTATTCAAGGTCAAAAGTACTTCAGAAACAAAAACAGAAGTTGCTGGAAAAGCTCAGCAGGTCTGGCAGCATCTGTGAAAAGAAATCAAAGTTAATGCTCTGCAGGTCTTTTGGTTTTTGTCAAAAATAGTTCATTGGATGTAAAATGAATTAACGGAAGTCAGGACTTTCAACTGTGGTGATATCAGATTGTTCCCCCACTACACACCCTATGCAAGTTTGCACTTTAATTGTATAATGAGCAGTAAACCAGATATTACCATTGAAATGCCCCTGTTGAAGTTGAAAGCTGTGCCAATGTTGTCTAGATTTTAGATCAACTTATAATGTGTTATTATAATGGGAAGGTCAGAATGTCTTCCTGACTTATTGCAGGCCCCATGCTGTCAGCTGGATCCCACCTCCAACAAACCTATCATGCGGTGATGGAGGGAGAAAACGACAGGCAGAGAATTTTCTTGCTTCCCTTCAATTTCTTTTGGGGAGGGGCACAATTTCATTGGCAGGCTCGCATGGGTGGAGCCAGAGAACGGATCGGCTGAAGCTTGGGTGGAAAGAGCAGGAGTCAAAGAGAATGGCCTGAGACCTATGTTGGTGCCTGCAGAGCTGGTGAGTGGAACAGATGTGGCCATTGAGCTGCCAGGGATCAAGGAGGAGGTTAACATGGAATCTCCCCGAGTCAAAGGAGCCCTGAGATGCTGGTCTTAACGGCATGGTAACCTATCTCATGTTTTTGAGGGGAACTAACAACAGCTCTCATTTGCATTTCTTTACTGGTCTTCATTTCCAGTTTTGAACACTTACTGCTGCTAAATTTAAAAACATTCTTGGTCCTACTGTTGAAAAAGCAAGTCTGCAAACACTGCTGACTAGGGGCAAGAAGTTGAGCTGTCATTTTCTTCTGTGTTTTGGAGTGTCAGTCAATGGTCTTCCACCATAAGGAGTCTTTCTTCAGGGTGAACGTTTTTCTTGAATCTATTTATAGGCTTGATCCCAGTGGAACAATGGATCCCAGTGAGCTGCATCTTCATGACCTTGTTGTGTTGCGTATGTTTTTTCTTGCAAAAGATATCTGGCTTGAATCAACTACTGTATCATCTTTAACAGTATGTCCCAAATTTCCATTATCCTGTGGGAGTGATTGTTTTTCTAATCCCTTGCCTGTTTGTTGCTTGTTAATTTTTAATTTGTACCTGTTAGTTGTCCAAAATAAATACTGGCTTTACTTCAACAGCAGTGACTTACATTAACATTTTACTTCTGTCTCTCATCTGTATTTTTCGTAAATCTGAACGAGCTGCAAGAGGAAGTGGTAGAGACAAGTACAATTACAGCATTTAAAAGACATTTGGATAGGTACATGGATAGGGAAGGTTTAGAGGGATAGGGGCCAAGCACAGGCAAATCAGACTCATTCAGTTTAGGAAGCCTGGTTGGCATGGACTTGTTGGGCCGAAGAGTCTGTTTCCATGCTGTATGAATCTATGACATTAAAGATCTGTTACAAATTCTTTCAAACTTACCTCAAATGATATTTTGCACTGAAGCTTTCTGGCATAATTTGGCGCCCTTATTCCTGGGTATGTCTTGGTTCCTTTCCTAAGAATCCTCTCTAATACATCCAAAAGCCTCTTGAGGGAGGACAAGTAAAATTGCCTGCTTCCCTGCAGAATTAGCTCATTGACATTTTCAAGGTCAAACATCGTCTGATGGTTCCTGGAACTTAATTTGCCTTGAAGCAATTTGCCTTATAGGTGACACCATTCACTGCTGGGAAATAGAGTGATTGATAGATTGAATTCTGTCACATGTGAGCCAAATATATACTGTTGTACAATGCTGAGAAGTGGTAGGGTCTTTTGATTCTAATAATGTACAAGTGATATCTATAATATTTAATTTCAACACAATGGCTGTATGTTTCTGTCAGTTTCATTTCTGTCCAACAACTACTGCCAACTACCTCGTAAGGTCAGGCTGGTGTACATCTTCAGAATCATTTAAATTTGGGTGGTTTTAAAAATTGAAAAAAAAAGCCTTTGCCTAATTTGAGGGCGAATGTAGATTTTGTGGCAAAAATAAGTCTTGCGCCAGTGAGTTTAAAACAAACCTGTCTGACAAAAACAGAGTTCATTGAGATTCAGAGAATTATTTTCTTTCTCAATTTTCTTGCATGAGTTGTTTAAACAGAAATAAATAGACCACAAGACATAGGAGCAGAAGTAGGCCGTTCAGCCCATTGTGTCTATTCTACGATTCAATGAGAACATGGCTGATCTGATAATCCTCAACTCCACTTTTGTACCTTTTCCCCATTGATCACCTTACTGGTTAAAAACCTGACCCTCTCAGCCTTGAATATATTTACCAGCAAGATATAAGCAGAAGTGGTTGACGAGCATTATTCCAACAAACACATGGCAATTGGAATTGACAGGAATCAATACAATAGGTTGCCTGTTTTGCATGTGGATAGTTGGCTGCAATGGTGACAGCAAAAAATGGTGTGAGCCACAATATTAGCCAAAATTCACAGGTGTTATCAGGGTCCTTGAGTCTCCCTTATACTCCATGCCTTAGATGGAATGTTTCAGTGTAAAATAATTTTGTCCGCAGTCTTGCTTCCTAAATTCAGAACAATCATCATCTTATTGGTGGTTTATTGCTGCTGTTTTTTTTTGCCTGTCCAGAAAATCATGCAGATTTATTTTGTGCTCAAACTCTTGTGGCGCCACTCTGTGCACATTGCCAGTATTGCAGGTGTATTTTTTTTCCCCTACGTGTGTTACCTATTCAGCTCATTAAAGTGCCTGAATATTGCTTGTGCTGCAATGATAATGCTCTCACCTTTGAGCCAGGAGACCTAGGTTCAAGACCTACCTCTTATCCAGGTGTCTAATAGCAATTCTGAACAAGTTGGTTTTAAAAAATAGCTTTTCAACCTAGTTACTCAAATCCCATTTTATGCAGATTGTAAACATACTGGGTACTTTCTGTTTTTTACAGGTAATCTGAGCTAATTACAATAAGTAGCCTAGCCAACCTTCTCCAATGTAGATATTTCACTGATATTTATTGAGCAATGTGGGCAGTTTCTCAGGCTTGTGCAGTTCCAAAAAGAATAAATGTAACTGAGAGACTTACGGCCATAACAACATTCTCCCAATGTTGAAGAGAAGTCATCAGTTGACACTATTTTACTAATAACTTGCTACTGACGACCAGTTTGAGATCTTCTAGAACATCTCTGATCTAAACCTCAGCCTCAATCCAGACAAAAATGCAAGAGCTAAATGGCAAAGGGGGTCTTTTCAGAGGCATTTCATTCAACATCATTGTAGGGTTCAACCACATTCAGCATCATGGAGCCTGAGCAGAACTGAGGACAACAGGAGTCAAGCAGTAAACCCTAAAGTGCTGTGTCATACTCACTGCAAAAGAAGATGGTTGTGGTTGTCTGGACCAGTCATTGTAGTCATAGGATATTAGTGCAGGAATTCCTCAACGGTGTGTCTCCATCTGCTTCATCATGAACCTTCACTCCAGGAGTGAGGCCATTTGCTGATAACTTCACAGCCTTCAAATTCATTTATAAATTCAATAATAATGAAGCAGTTTATGCCTGCCCACCAAAGGATGTGGATTAGATCCAGGCTTGGTAGTTAGTTAGGCACCATATTATGAGCTCTTAAACAAAAATGTAAATTGCTGGAGAAACCCAGTAGGTTGCAGAGAGAAAATGGAGTTAACATTTAGAGTCCAGTGACATTTCTTCAGAACTAGAAGCAGCTAGGAAAAGGTGGTGTTTAAGCCGATGACAGGGGTGAGAGAGAGAAAAGGAATGAATGGACAGGTGGAGGCAGATCACAGAAACAGAGATTTCAGACAGACTGATTGTGACAGAAAGAAGAGAAGCTACCTGCACTGATTTACCTACACTTCACTCAATCTAGTCTACCATATTTGCTGCTCCTAATATGGTCCCCTCCACACGGGGGCAGATAAAACACAGACTGGATGGCCACTTTGCAGAACACCTACATATTGAATAAAAAAATGACCCTAAGCATCCAGTTGCCTGCCATTTCAATATACCACCATGTCTCCTCACCAATGTTTCTGTCTCGGGCTTGCTACAGTGCTGCAGTGAAGCTCAATGCAAGCTGGAAGAACAGCATCTCATTTTCCGCTTGGGGATTCTGCAGCCTTTGGGGCTCAATGTAGAGTTCAATAATTTTAGGGCCTGAGCACCTTCTCCCATGTCCTTCCTCCAACCCCAACACACCAGGCCTTGTCATGACATGGGCCATCATCAGCACAGCCAACCCATTTTCACCGACATATGGCCCCTCTTATCTGCTGTTCTTTCTCCCTGGCATACTATCATTCACCATCACCACCACCATATATACTACCTTTTTCCTAGATACTATCAATTCTGAAGAAATGTCACTGGACCGTAAGCATTAACTCTGCCTTCTCCCCACCGATGATGCCAGACCTGCTGAGTTTCTCCAGCATTTTCTGTTTTTGTTTCAGATCTCTAGCATCTGCAGTTCTTTGTTTCATTAAAGAAGAGAAGCTAGAAAGCTGATAATGGGGTCTATGAGCAGTTGGAAATGGTCAGTTGTGCCACAATTCATGGCAGCACTGGGGTTGTGGGGTAGATAATAGACTAGGGCAGAGGTGTTCTTGCTCTGAAATTGTCAAACGCAATGTTGAGTACTGATGGCCGGAAAGTACTGAGGCAGAAGATGAGGTGTTGGTCCTCCAGCTTGCATTGAGCTTCACTGGGGCACGGCAGCAGGCCTGACACACAAATGTTGGCATGGGAACATGGTATGGTGTCGAAGAGGCTGACAATTAGATATTTGGGTTCATTTTAATGGCAGAATGTAGTTTGCTCTGAAAATTGATTACCCAGTCTGCATTTTATCTCCCCAAGGTAGAGAAGACCACATTATGAGCAGCAAATATAATAGACTGGATTGGGTAAAGTGCAGGTAAATTGCTCCTTCACCTGGAACATGCGTCTGGGACCTTAGATAGTGAGGAGGGAAGAAGTAAACAGGAAGGTGTTACACCTTCTGCGGTTGCATGGCAAGGTGCCGTGGGAGTGTGAGGTGGTATTGGGAATGGAGGAGGGATGGACCATCGTGTCCCAGAGGAAACAGACCCCACAGAATGCTGACAAGGGAGGGAAAAGAACTATGTGTCTGCTGCTGACATCCCAGTGGAGGTGATGGAAATGGCAGCTTATTACCCTTTGGATGTGGAGGCTGCTGGATTGGAAAGTGAGGATGGTGGGGTGCCTGTCATTGTAGGAAGGAAGGGAAGAGGTGAGGGCAGAAGTGCAGGAAATGGGTTGGACACAGCTAAGGGCTTGGTCAACCATAGTTGTGGGGGAAAAACAATGGGAATGTCTGATGCCCCCTTGTGGAAACTTGGCATCATCAGAACAGACGGGACGATGACAGAGAGAGTTGGAGAATTGAATGGAGTCTTTACAGGATGCAGGGTGTGAGGCTGTATAGTCCGGGTAACTGTGGGGGTCAGTGGGTTTGTAATGGATATCAGTGGCCAGCCTATCCCTAGGAATGGACACAAAGATGTTGAGGAAGGGAAGGGAGAATTCAGAGGTAGACCAGGTGTAGATGAGGGAAGGATAGAAATTGGAAGCAAAATTGATTAAGAGAGGGAAACAGCATCAATGATGTCATCAATTTACCAGAGGAAGGGCCAGAGTAGGACTGGAACAAGAAATTATCCATGTACCCCACAAAGAGACAGGCATAACTGGGGCCCATGTGGATACCCATGACCACACCTTTGTTTTGAAGAAAGTAGGAGGGGTTTATGGAACACCTACGCTCGGTTCGCAACAAACAACTGCACCTCACAGTCGCGAACCATTTCAACTCCCCCTCCTACTCCTTAGACGACATGTCCATCCTGGGCCTCCTGCAGTGCCACAACGATGCCACCTGAAGGTTGCAGGAACAGCACCTCATATTCCGCTTGGGAACGCTGCAGCCCAATGGTATCAATGTGGACTTCACAAGCTTCAAAATCTCCCCTCCTCCTACCGCATCCCAAAACCGGCCCAGCTCGTCCCCGCCTCCCTAACCTGTCCTTCCTCCCACCTATTCCCTCCTCCCACCTTAAGCCCCACCCCCATCTCCTACCTACCAGCCTCATCCCGCCCCCTTGACCTGTCTGTCCTCCCTGGACTGATCTATCCCCCCATAACTCCCCACCTTTACTCACCTTTACTGGCTCCATCCCCACCTCTTTGACCTGTCTGTCTCCTCTCCACCTATCTTCTCCTTTATCCATCTTCTATCCGCCTGCCCCTCTCTCCCTATTTATTTCAGAATCCCCTTCCCCTCCCCCATTTCTGAAGAAGGGTCCAGGCCTGAAACGTCAGCCTTCCTGCTCCTCTGATGCTGCTTGGCCTGCTGTGTTCATCCAGCTCTATACCTTGTTATCTCAGATTCTCCAGCATCTGCAGTTCCTACTATCTCTGAAACGGGCTTAAAAGAGAAGTTGTTCAGAGTGAGGATGAGCTCGGCTAGGCGGAGGAGGGTGGTGATGGATGGGGACGGTTCAGGCTTTTGTTCATGAAGAAGTAGAGAGCCCTGAGAATATCCTGATGGGGGCTAGACGTGTTGAGGGATTACACATACATGGTGAAGAGGAGGTGGCTGGTGCCCACAAACAGGACAATTTGAAACCAACGTAAAACCTAAGAAGAATCGAGGGTGTAATTGGGGAGGGACTGGACAGGGGGAGGAACAGACAGAATCTAGGTAGGAAGGCAGAAATAATGGGTCTGCCCAAACAGCCCTGTTTGTGGATATTTGGGAAGAAGACAGAAGCAGACTGGATGAAGTTGGGGTCTATGAGCTGAAAGACTGTCGCAGGGAGATCCCGAGATGAGATGAGGTTAGTAAAATTTGTGAACACAATGGCCTGATGTTTGATGGTGGGATCAGAGTCCAGGGGAGATTGGAGGAGGTGTCCAAGAGCTGGCACTCAGCCTCCATAATGTAGGCCCCAGTACACCAGACAAATATCAGCACAGTGCAGAAAAGCTTGCTGTGTTGAAATATGTACCAGTGGAGACTGAAGATTTAATTCAGTTAAGACATGATTGAAGCAATCAATCAAGTCCAGTGGAAAACATTGCAGTGCACTTGTGACCTTTGTTAGTGATGTTATTATAGTGGTGTAGATATACTGGTACAAATGGACCTTCAGACACACTTTGCCTGTCTGGTGTAGTTGCAAAATGAATTAAAGGTTATAGTTCATAGCATTAAATCAAGCTTATTGTATCATTTTCTAAATAAGCTCCAAAATTGCTGCTGATGATCCAATAAGAAGGGAATAGGTTGTTTCTTCAGGGTCAAATATTTCTAAATATAACTACCCATATAGTATCCCAACACAGCAGCTTGCTATGGAACAGTTTGCATGTGAAAACTATTACTCAGATAGCTGGTTCTTTCTTGTAGTTTGCCTTCCTATGGTCATCAATGGCCATGTGTGGGTCAGGCCTCGCTAACATATCTTAACAGGTTACATGCATCCTGGCACAGGTCATCTACCCTGCACCATCACAATATTCTAGTGCCCAGGCCTAAAATGAGGCATTCACAACACAGTAGGTAGGGGGTCAATTCATTCTCAGGCATGCAGGACTCAGGGCAACAAGAGCCCAGTTCGTATTTGTGGAACTTTGATCAGCTGCGTATTAAAATGATAATGGTGGTCGTTTTATTTGCTACAGTTCCCCATTTTGCATACTAAAAGAGCCAAGCACTTGGTAAAGGCTGCCTCTTTCACTGCCCAAAGATGGACATTGTGTATCTTGGGGAAAATTCACCCTCATTGATGGACCCTTAATGGGTGGCATTGAATCAACTCTATTATACATACCATCCAATTTTCCATGCCATTATAATTAAACCTGTGAAATCTGACTCATAATCAAGATTATTGCTTCTTCTGTCAAAACATAATTATTGTGGTTTGTTTGATAATCAAGGTCTCTGTCAGCCCAATAGAAACGCCAGACACATGTATTTTCATTTGCATATTCACCTTAGTGATTTTTAATAAAGCTGCGCTGAGCTAGATACCATGCAATCTCAGTCATTGAGACTCTCACAGACTAGACACATAACCTAGGCTCCTTTTGTTGTCTCCTATTTTCTTTCAGTTTAGCAATGTTTTAATAATGAGGCATTTTTCTGCATTATTCCTTTATATGCAGCATTTTGGATAGAGTTGCAACTCCACTGCTGGGGCATTGGATTTATGTGACTTTAGAAACCAGTGACTCTGAAATATAATTAATAACCTTGAGGGAACTGGTGGTATATGTTCTGAACATGTTGAGAATTGGCAGATTGTTGGAAAATTGTATGTATCACTGAAAATACCTCACGTTTACTTAATTGATCATTTGAGTGGGTTTTAGTTGTTGGCTATTGATATCCAGCTTTCCTTTGTGGAAGTTTTTTTGCCGTTTAGCTCAGTTCTTTCTGCCTGCAAAGGGATTGAAGATGATACCCAATTCAAAGAGGTCTTGCTTTTCAATTGAAGGCTAGTTTAGTGTAGACCATCAGCATATACTTAAGTGTGTGGTGTAAGTGTGTACCTGTATGTGCATGTGACTGTGCAAATGTATGGGGATGCTGTACCTACAAACATACAAGTGTATACTTTGAGGTGTACATGTATACCTGTCTGTGTGAATGCGTTTACCAGCATATGTATGTGTATATCAGTGTATCTGTGTGAAGGTGTGTGTGGTTGTGTGTACTTACACATATGTGCATATGAACATTGAACATAATAGAGACCGCAGATGCTGGAAATCAGAAAAAGAACAGAAATTGCTGTAAAACCTCAGCTGGTCTGGCAGCATCTGTGGAGAGAAATCAGAGTTAACGTTTCAGGTCTAGTGACCCTTCCTCGTTCCAAGGAAGAGTCACTGGACTCGAAACGTTAACTCTGATTTCTTCCCACAGATGCTACCAGACCTGCTGAGCTTTTCCAGCAATTTCTGTTTTGACCCCTCATCTGCATGCTTGTCTGTTTGCCATGCTACTGTTTTATTTATTTGGAAAGCAGTATGAGGATTGACTGCTGGTGTAAATATTAATTACTTATTTCCAATCAGAGATTTCCCTGGTTCAATAAATGGTTGGAAAGACGTTAAAGTGGCGGTTTTTAGGTGTGTCCCCATATTTGAGGTGTGTGGTTCCTCGGTGTAATGGTGCAAAGAACCTAGAGAGAAGGCAACCAATTGTATGGCTTTATTTTCACCTTATTGCTGCCGCCATTATTCAACAGGAAGAGGTGGGGCAGAACGTTGTTGATACACGACCCACAGACACTGGAAAGTGACATTAACAGAGCCTTGAGCGCAATTCATTTACTCATAATCATCATCTCTAAAAAGAATGTAGATCAGGAAAATGGAAGTGCTTGAAAAAGGAGGAATGGGAAAATAAAGCTTGTGGAAAATACATTATCTAAGCCTAAAGCTGGAAAGCGACTATAATTTTAATGGAAAAGGATAGTGAAATTAAATTTAGGAAATGCATTGTGACAAGGATAGATTTGTTGTCACAGTGCTTTGTGAAAACATATTCAGTCCCAGAAAATCTATTTAATTCACACAACTAAATGACAACAGCTGAAATTCTATCCATCACCACCAGCTTCAGTCCAAATTTTTGTTCACATATTGCCTGAAGGAATGATTCAGCAATGCTTTTTACTTGGAAGATACTGCCAGAGACAGCTCCTTGTGTGTTGCTTATTCTTTTCATTTTTCTCTCAAGCTTTGCAATTGGGTTCATTAAAAATACAAAGAAAACACCATTTGTTTAGCATAATTCAGCCTTGCCATTAACAAAGTTTTAATCGATAAATAATACATATCAATGGTTTAACCAAGTCTGCGATGTCTTATGTCGATATCTAGTAAAATATTGCTTTCTTTGTGTTTGAAATATCCTTTCTTCCTAATTCATGAGTAAAAAGCTAATATTAAAGATCAAAAGCAATAGAATGGCTGTAGTTATTTAAATCGAATATTTGTTAACTAAGTGTTGCCAGTCTCAGTTAATCTGCTGTCTTTTGGACAAATGTTCCATCTACATGTTCAAAAAGATTAAGCAGCTGAGCAAAGAGCATAATCTGTCCTTTTTAATAATAGGAAGAGAAGCAGAAACAGAGGCAAGTGACTCTGAGAAGGAGACACCATGACAGGAGGTGATATCATTACCCCTGTTTGTAGCACTGCATTAATGCTTAAGTTACATCAGTTAAGCACTTATGGCCTCTTTAGCCTCTCCTGCCATTCAATAACATCACAGCAGAACTGATTGTAACCTCAAATCTATTTTTCTCTCTACCTCTGATAAACTGACTCTCTTGGTAGTCCAGAATATACCTATCTCTGCCTTAAAAGTATTCAGTGATCTCACTTCCACCATTCTCCAGGGAAGAGAGTTCCAAAGACTCCTGACCCGTAGGGAGAAGAAATTCCTCCTCACTTTTGTCCAAAGGGAGAGACCTCTTATCTTTAAGCTATGTCCCCTAGTTTTCATCTCACCCACGAGATGAAACATCCTTTCAGCTTACATTGTAAGCTAATAGATTTTTCAAGGAAGTTTGGATACACATTTTTAATAGCAATTCG
>NC_063341.1:46547426-46575392 GCF_021869965.1 Rhincodon typus
GCTTGGCCTGCTGTGTTCATGCAGCTCTGCACCTTGTTATCTCTATTATAGCAAACAGGATTTGGTTTTTGAAGCCACATTTTCAACTTTGGAACAATTTTGCATGCAAGTAACTTGTAAATGTGTGGTTGTTGCAGAATCTGGGCCACAGTATAAACTGCTCAATTTGACACCAGCAAGAACTGGTTAATTTTAAATGGTTCCAGTATAAGAGACTGAATAGTAGAAAATTACCAAAGAAATCTGTCTGTCTTTGTTCCACATGTAATATGAGCCTGAACAAATTCTTCTTATAGCAGAAGTAGCAGTTCTCAGTTTGGAAAGAAAAGTATTCTTTGGCTCAGGATTTACTTTGCAGTTAACTTTTGCGCAACTGGGTAAAACTGTCGGTATCTGGATCTAAGGTTAACAATTAGTGTGGTTCTGTAATTTAGGAATGTTGAAGATAACAAATTGCATAAAAGACATCATTCTGACTCAGAAAATCAAGTGAGATCGTGATGCATGAGAAGAAACCTTTCTGATGTGTGAAAATAAGGCATAGCCTGACATTAGGTTCGTGGCTTCAATCCACTTAAGTACTTGTTTCCAACTGAATGTTCCTGCACCACGCCTCCCCTACTTAGAACTCGGACTCACTGGACATGATGTATTGATGGCAGATGTGGGCCCCACTTGAGAAAAGGCCAATATGATGAGAGGGAGAAATTTCATTTACATTTTCAGCCAGCTCCACAAGATCATGGCGGTGGGATGGAAGAAGGCTGGGTGAGAGGGGTTGCAGTGACAGGGGAGAGTGATACCCAACCACTTGTGACCCCTCTCCTAAAGCCCTAAACCTCAGCAGGGTGGCAGTCGTGGCTAGAGTTCCCATGGCAGGATGTTAAAGCCAGCTTCTTCATTTGCTGGCTCCCCATTATGGATTAGTGAAAGTCAGTGTGTGAAACAGTGAGAATGAACCCCTCCATGATCATTCTGTGTGACAGAAAGGGCCAGTAACCTGAACTTGTTGTTCCCAAGAGGTTGAAATAACATTATTGCAGAATAAAAGACGCCTTTCTTGAACCATTGAAAGTCTTTTAAATCTGGAATCTTCCATTTTAAGAGCTTATGCAAATATGTACTCCAGATTGATCTAGTTTTGAAAAAAGCAGCCACATAATGAGATAGGACAGCTCTGAAATTGTCTTGCACACAGTAAATAGTAATTGCAGTGGTTGAAATGCACCATGCAAAGTCATCTATCTGATGGAATAGCCAACTGGACTACTTGTCGAAAATAATAAGTGTCAAAATAGAGAATGTTTTGCAGCTTGTTACATAAGGTCCATGATTAAAAAGCCAGTTCAGTTGATGCTAAGAGGAGGCTGCAGGCTGACATAATAAATAATCATTCTTTGTTCTACATTGACAGTTCCCTCGGGGCAGGAGCTAACTGAACTGTTAACTTTGCCGGATCAAGCACCACAGATTGTGATGAAGCTGACTGAAGCCTTGGAGAAGAAAGGTACTGTTTTTACAATTCTCCCAGTTGACCTTCCTTGAACACAAATGCAGGCATACACCAACATGTAAACCCAGAGGCACACAAAGGCCATCATCAAAGTCTGGGCTGGCCAGTTGCCTCAGAGTCAAGTTGTCATGGATTCAAGTTGCAGTCCAAGGCTTGAGCATGTAAAGTAAGGATTTATTACTGAAGGAGAGCTATGTAAACGTACCCGTTCAGCTAGAATTTGAAGATTTTCTCACATTATTCACAGGAAAGTAAAAGCTTCTCCTGATGCTACATAAAATACATTATTCATTTTGTGAACATGCTTCCTGGTGTAGCCTTTGAGATCTCACTGTTGTACTCAGTTGCATAACAATAATTTCGCTAAAATTAATTCATTGAGTGTTACTGAGAGATGTGTAAGCTATAATAAAAACAAAACCAAAACTCTGGAAGTACTCAGCAGGTCATGCAGCATCTGGGAAGAGAAACAGAGTCGATACAGTGTGGAGCTGGAGGAACACAGCAGGTCAGGCAGCATCAGAGGAGCAGGAAAATCGATGTTTTGGGTTCACACCCTTCATCAGGACTCAGAGAAACTTAATTACCATTTCAGGATGACAAGATTGAAAGATGATACTTGCTCAGGAGGCTAAGGATATTCAGCATGTCCACAAAGACTTCTCCTAATTTTTATAGATGCATCCTAGAAAGCATCCTATCTGGATGCAACACGGTGTGGTATGGCAAACGCTCTTCCCAAGGCAATAGAATGGGTGAGGGCAGGAGGGAGGCAAAAGGGAAGGTTGCTGATAAGGTGGAGGTCAGGAGAGGCTAACTAACAAAAGATTGAAGATACAAAAGCCAAAGAGAGTGGTAGCAAGTATAGTAAAGAGACAAAGGTTGTGTGCAGATAGGGTGTGAATGGCACCTATCTGAAGGCAACATGGAGGCATAAGGAAAAACACATCAGCAAACAAAAACTAAAGAAAGTGCAAGGTGGAGAGAGGTTAATATCTAAAGTTTGCAGTGCTGATTCCAGAAGGCCATTGAGTGCTGAGATGAAAGATGAGCAGCTCTTTCTCAAGCTTATGTTGAATTTCACTGGAACATTCAGCAATCCATTGACAGAAAGGTCAGAGTGGAAGTATGGCAGAGAATTAAAATGACAAATGACAAGATCAGAGGATTAGATAGGGTGGACAGTGGGAGCCTTTTTCCTCGGATGGTGATGGCTAGCACGAGGGGACATAGCTTTAAATTGAAGGGTGATTGATATAGGACAGATGTCAGAGGTAGGTTCTTTACTCAGAGAGTAGTAAGGGCGTGGAATGCCCTGCCTGCAAAAGTAGTAGACTCGCCCACTTTAAGGGCATTTAAATGGTCATTGGATAAACATATGGATGATAATGGAATAGTTTAGGTTAGATGGGCTTCAGATTGGTTTCACAGGCCGGCGCAACATCGAGGGCCGAAGGGCCTGTACTGCGCTGTAATGTTCTATGTTCTATGTTCTATGTTCTAAGAAACTCAGGGTCACGCTTGTGGACTGAATAGACTAACCACATGGACACCCGTCAATTGTGGCAAGGCCTACACAACATAATGGGCTACAAAGCAAAGTTGAACAAAATCGTAGGCAACAGTACGTCCCTACCCAATAGTTCAATGCATTCTACGCTCGCTTTGAACAGAAGGTCAGTGAAATGATGTCATCTATCCCAACAGCCTCAGATGCACCTGTACCCACGGTCACTGCTGCAGACGTTAGATTGGCTTCTTGAGAGTGAACCCACGGAAAGCGATTGGCCCAGATGGAGTCCCGAGCTGTACACTCAGATCCTGTGCGGAGCAGCTGGCGGGAGTACTTCCAGACATCTTAAACCTGTTCTTATTACAATCTGAAGTCCCCACCTGCATCAAGAAGACCACCATCATCCCAGTGCAAAAGGAAATCATGCAGTGTACCTCAATGACTGCCCAGTGGCTCTGACCTCCATAATTATGAAATGCTCTAAGAGGTTAATCATGGTTCACATCAACTCCAGCCTACCAACTTGACTTGACCCTTGGTCTCGGCTTCCCACGCTGTAACTGGATTCTCAACTTCCTGACCCATAGACTGTAATCAGTAAGGATAGGTGACAACATCTCCTCCATCGAATTCCTCAACACTGGTGCTCCGCAAGGCTCTGTACTCAGCCCCCTACTATATTCCCTATACACTCACGACTCTGTGGCTACTTTAGCCCTAACTCCATTGCTGATGACACCACCTTTGCAGGTCGGATCTCAAACAACGACGAGACAGAATATGGGAAAATGATTGAGTATTTATGGCATGGTGTAAAGATAACAGTCTCTCCATCAGTGTCTGCAAAGCGAAGGAGCTGGTCTTTGACTTTTGGAAGAGAGTAGAGGGCAGACCCCTGTCTGCATCATGGTGCTGAGGTGGAGATCATTGAGTGTGTCAAGTTCATGGAGAGATGATCACTAGCAGTCTGTCCTGGTCCACCCATGTTGATGCAATAGTCAAGAAAGCACATCAACATTTCTACTTGCTCAGGAGGCTAAGGAAATTCAGCATATCCACAAAGACTTCTCCTAATTTTTATAGATGCATCCCAGAAAGCATCCTACCTGGATGCAATACAGTGTGATATGGCAAACGGTCTTCCCATGACTGCAAGAAACTACAGAGAGTTGTGAACACAGCCCAATCCATCAAGCAAACCAGCCTTCTATCCATTGACTCCATCAATATTTCTCTCAGAAAAGCAACCAACATAATCAAAGACCACTCCCACCCTGGTTGTACTCTCTTCCACCTTCTTCCATCAGGCAGGAGATATACCAATTTGAATACAATTATGAACAGCTTCAAGAACAGCTTCTTCCCCGCCGCTATCAGACTTTTGAATGGACCTCTCAAATGTTAATTTTGATCTCTCTGTCTGCACCTTCTCTGCAGCTGTAACATTGTATTCTCCACTCTGTTCTGCTCCCATGGTGCACTTTGTATGGTACAATCTGCCTGTACAACACACAAAACAACACTTTTCACTGGATCTTGGTACATCTGACAGCAATACATCAAACAAATGGAAAGTGGTATTCCGCAAAGTGGTCTCTCCCCAGCGTAGAAGGGACCACCATACTGTAAACTGAAAATGCAGTATACTAAACTGAAAGAATAACAAGCAAATCATTTTCACTTGAAAGGAGTATTTGGTGCCTAGGATGGTGAGAAAGGGGAAGTGAAAGGGGAGCTGTTGCATCTGCACTTGCACAGAAGGATGATATAGGGAAGGGAGAGGGAATTGGGGTGACTGAGGAGTGGAACAGGGTGTCATGCAGGGAATAGTCCCCTTGGAATGCTGAAAAGGGAGGGCAGGGCAAGATGTGTTTGATAGTGGTGTCACAGTGGAGCCAGCGTAAAATGGCAGAAGACAATTTGTTGAATACGGAAACTAGCAAGGTGAAGGTGAGGAGGAGGGGAACCCTAGCGTGGTTTAAGGAAGGAGGGGAAGAGGTGAGAGCAGAAGTATGTAAAATGGATTGTACGTGGTGAAGGGCCCTCAAAACTATGCTGGGTGGGACATCCTTGGTTAAGGGGAAAAAAAGAGATATCAAATGCGCTGTCATGGAAGATTGCATCACTTGATGCAACAGAAATGGGAAAACTGGGGGAATGTTAGCAATTAGAGACTATGTGGCAGGGGCTTGCTGGATCATGACTGACCTTACCACAGCAGATCACGTTATAAGATCCATCTGATGCTCTTGCTACCAGTGTGCTGTCTTCTGGTAGGGACCTACATGCTTTGTTTAATGTGGTAGAAGAAAGCTAGAGTAAATGGCAATAGTAAGGGAAGGCAGCTGGAGTAATCAAACAGACCCTCCCTGGACAGCCTTTGGGGGAAAGGAGGCCTTGTGGGAGGAGGATCAGGCAGATAAAGGATTTCTTCAACTAGATGTAAACCACAGGCTTAATTTCATGTAAATACTGTGTCTTCCTTGTTAAACCTCCCTTCATGCTTGTGATGATATGGTGCCAGCACATAAAGAATCCCTGCTTCATGATCTTTGGGCAATCTGTGTATTCAAATCTTATGTTACACTGTAAATGCCTTTGTATGACAATGCCCGAACTGCATGGACTTCCTAGCTCACGCTCAACACTGCATGTCTCCTATCAGGTCTGAAATATGTTTTACTATTGACAATAGACTCTGCCTTGTGGAATACTGGCTTGAGGTTCTCTTCTGCAATGTCCTTGAATGTTCACCTCTTCCAGCTGCTTTTTAAAGCTATGCCTAAAGAAACTTCAGACCTCTCCAGTTGTCAGCATTTCATACACGAGAGCTAAATGAATTCTGCGCTGCTTGCCACAATATTGTAAAAGGAATCCTCACCATAGGGCAACCACAGTAAGGTTCACCTGGTAGATTTGGTGCCATTTTCCTGGTCAGGTAGACAGGTAGAGAAAAGTAGCATCTGAAAGTTTTGTGGGAAGAACCTTCTGTCTTAAACAAGATGCAGTTGCAACCAAGTATGGGTTACATTGATATGATAGACATTGTTGCTGAGATTTAGGGGAAGACCTTGATGTTAAGTCTTAATCTTACAAAATCCAAGGCTGTTCACCTGCTGAACTCCACGTGACATCATCGTATTGGGTGATGCTTAATGCTCTCTTCAATATTAACTCTTTTACACCCTTACAGCCTTATAAATGATGCTGCCATGTTATTTCCACTCTTATTAGCTTCATTGTCCCCTGTGAAATAAATCTAAAATTAGATCATTGGTGAGCTGCGTTCTTGAACCTCAAAATTTGGAGTGGAGGGACATTCGTAGCACAGACCAAAAGGGAGATCCAGGAAATTGACCCAGTTACAGTAAAAGATTGGTAATACAGATCCGATTCAGGACTTGAAGAGGCACTTAAGTTCGTGGTGTTCCCATGCATCTGCAACCCTTGTTTTGTAGTGGTTTAGGGCTTGGAAGTTGCTGTCAGATGACTCTTAGTGAGTCACTGTAGTGTATTTTGTAGATGATACACACTGCTGCCATTGTGTGTTGGTGTGGAAGGGAGTATTAAAGGTGATGGATAGGGTGCTAATCTGTGAACTAATTTGTCCAGGATGGTTTCAAGTTTGTTAAGTATTGTTGGAGCTGTGCCCATCTAAGCAAGTGGAGAATATTCCATTACACCTCTGAGTTGCCTTGTAGATGTGGATCAAGCATTGGCGAGACAGGAGGTGAGTTACTGGTTACAGAATTCCTAGCTTTTCGCTTGATCTAATAGCCACAGTGTTCATAATACTGTTGAAGTTCAGTTTCTAGTTGATGTTTACTCCCAGGATGTTGATAATGGTGGCTATAGCAATGGTAATACCATTGTATCTCAAAGGGAAGTGATTAGATTCTCTTTTGTTGCAGCAGTCATTGCCTGATATTTGTTTGACCTGAATAGTTCTTGTCGCTTTATCATCCCAAGCCTGGATATTTTCCAGGTCTTGCTGCATTGGGACACGGACTGCTTCAGTATTGGAAATGTTTTTGAACGGTGCTGAGCATTGTGAAATCATCAGCAAACATCCCCAGTTCAGACCTTAAGTTAGAAGAAAGTTCATTGGTGAGGCAGCTAAATATAGTTGAGCCTAGGAAACTAAACTGAAGAACTGCAGCAGTGATATACTGGGTCTGAGATGTTTGACTTCCTGCAACCATAACCTATCTTCCTTTGTGCCAGGTATGACTCCAGCCAATACCTATTTTTCCCCTGATTTCTAGGTTTGTTAGAGCTCCTTGATGCCATGCTCAATCAAATACTGCCTTAATATCAAGGGTAGACACTCTCACCTCACTTCTGCAGTTCAGTTACTTTGTCCTTGTTTAGACTAAGGCTGTTTGGAACTGAGTGAACCTGGCAGAACCCAAACTGAGCATCAGTGAGCAGGTTATTCCTGTACAGATGCTGCTTGGAGCACTGTTGATGACCCTGTCCATCACTTCGCTGATGCTGGGGAGCAGACTGATTGACATCCATTGCCTTCAAGGAGGTGGCTTGTAGATGCCTGATTTCCAGATGTGGGGGCCAAGTCCAAGATCGTTTACATGCTACTTTTTTTTGAATCAGGACAAGTTTTAAAACTCCTGAAGGGAAATGGCAGTATTCAAAATCACAGCAGCACCCAGTCACTACAATAGCTTCCTGTCTATCATGTAGTATTAGATAATAATTCAGATGAATGGTTCTTTTTTAACTGTGTACAGCAGAGGGTGCCCTTTAAATTTGTTGTGTAGCTAATTTTCAGTATGTAACCTGCCCTCAAGGTCATTCATTTGATTCATTATGAAATACAACTGTCTCTAAGGCAATAAATGTAACTGCAGATTTCAAATTAACTGGCATAATCATTGTGTTACTGAGAACTCTTAAAATTGATTCATTCTACTATTTTTGTCTATAGCTTTACCTATGTTTTCTGCACAGTTAATTGTTTGCTTAGTCACTTTATTTCACAAGCAGAATCAAAAGAATGAATGAAAGATTTGTGACAAATTTTGGAGGTGCAAGTGATATTGATGAAATGTGTTTGCACCTGAGGGTTTTAGAAAAAGGATCCAGAGGAGGTCTTGAGCCTGCTCAGCTCTTGCTGATCTGATTGGCCTTTTACTCCATTTTTCTGCCTATCCTCAATAACCCTTGACTCCCTCCAGCTTTTAGGAACATTAATTGGTGTGAGAGAGCAAATACTGTGTACCCACAGCACCGATTGCAATTTTGGTGCCTTCACTCAGGATGAGCTGTACTTTGGCATAAAGCCCAAAAGTTATTGATGGTTTCTGTTGACATTGAAAATCGATAGCTTGTTTGACCTTCCTCAACTATGAACATTCAGCAATAAAGAGAGTGCTGCCAGGGAGAACACACTGCATGAAGAACTCCTGATTTCCTGGAGTTCAGTGGGACTGTCATAAAAGTATACTGGAAAGTATTTTCATTGTTTTTGTGGTGTCATGAGACTGCTAATGTCTCTGCCTAGCAGCTTTTAGGTAGTCTTTTTGGCTTCTTCAGTGTCAGGTGCCCTGGATACACTGCTAGTACCGTAGATTCCAAACCAGCAACCTAGCATTCACCTGATCTTGGAATGCAGTCTAAAGTCGGTGGCTGAGGATTCTAGTACTCCCTTTTGGTACAGATACCAGGATATAACTCACTATCATAGATTTTTGTGGTAGGTAGTTCTGTTGTTGCATTCTAAGTTTGTACAATGTAATGATATATATTCCCAACTGAATTGAACTTTGTTCTTTGTCTCTGAAAGGTGCAGAAAATGATACCCTCTATAGGCCTCCTCCTGGCTCACCAAGTGGTTTGGAACTCAAGGAAGCACTCGAAACTGGTAAGAAACTAAGAATTGAAAACCAAACTTTTCTACTGCCTTTTCTGCTGGGACAATGGGGGCGCTGGGCTTCCTCTGTTAACTCGGAATCCAATTCACGTTTGAACTTGTGTTTCAAGCTGGTATTCGCACTTGTTGTTTTATAGAGGGGTCACTTAATGGTAATCAGAACAAAAATAAAGAGTTTCTCCTCTGAAGCCCTCCTGCAACCAACTGCAGCATCTAAAGTTCTGCAGTTCTGAGGAAGGGTCACCAGACCCAAAACGTTAACTCTGATTTTTTCTTCACAGATGCTGCCAGACCTGCTGAGCTTTTACAGTAGCTTCTGTTTTCGTTCCTGATTTACAGCATCTGCAGTTCTTTTGGTTTTTATGCAGCATCTAAAGTATCAACCTTGTTTAAACCATAATGTATACAGAATGGGAATCAAAACTGAAATCTTCCAGGTTTGAATTGATATGTTAGCTTTGAAACTGGGCCTTTAGTAGGTTATTGGATGAATTTTATTAAACTATCATTTTGTGCTCCAATTATTGTTTCTCCATTAAAGAAACAATAAAGGTCATAGTTATTGTTGTCATGATGAAAGGCAATGCCTTAATTTACTATAATCACAAGAATCTCTTTTATTTCTTGATAAGGTGGTGTAGAATTTCCATTGGGGTGTCTGCTGATCTCCCGCTGTGGCATGAGCAGAATTTCAAGAGAAACAGTGTAGAGCATTATTTGGGTTGCTGCCAAAGTTATTCTGGAGAGCAGGAAAACTGCCATGGAAATTCAAAATTGCTATGTTTAATTAAACACTGTTATACTCTTATTATTTATCACTGCCTTTGCAATTGTGGTAAATACTAATTTATTCCCACCATTACTTATTTTGCAAGGAATTTGACAGCTTGCTTTTGTGCTATATGCTTTTTTGGTAGATGTAGAAGAGTCACATACATTGATTGCCATTGTCTGTATTGAATCTGAGCAAAGGGAACAGACTGTTAGCTGTGTTTTCAGCCAACTCACTCCTGCTGATCTGCAAAGAGTTGAGGACCAGCTGGGTGATGAATACAATTTTTAAAAAAAACTGCTCCCATACTAAATGTTCCAAGGGCCATTTGTAAACTGGAAATCCCTTCTAACTGGAGGAGAATCAGAAGTGAGTCCATGACAGAGTAAATCCTGTTGAGGTGTTGGGCAACAGCTTTCAGGTACATCACTGTCCCCATTAATTAAATGTTTTTTTCACCTTGAAGCTCATTACCAGAGAGAGCAGAAGATTCCAACCTCAGGGATGCAATCCCATAAATCAGTTTGACATTTTATTTCAGGACTCACAAGTGCCACCTTGTTAGAATTACTGTCCCTGTGATGTGTTAAACTGACTATGAGCAGCTTGTTCTGCTGGCTTACATAAACTTTAAAGATCCCACTTTACTGTTGGAAGAGGATTTGGGAACCATTTGGTATCTTAGCAGAAAGGAGCACTCATTCTGCCAGTGGCAGGCATGTGTTAATATCACATTTAGCGTTTGATTTTGATACTCATGCTGTTTCTCCTTTTTCCTTGAGAATCATTCGAAAGGTGCACTTTGCCAGCTCCTCCATTGGTCAAGGTGGAAGCGCTGTGTCTTACAGCTGCAGGATGAGTCTCTAAATTGTTCTCTTCCATTACATTTCTAGTCAAAAATTCTTTACATTAATTTCACAAATTTATTCTCAGCCATGAATATGGTTTTGTTTGCCTTGTGCCAAGAATGCTTGGCTGTTAAGCTTAAATGCAGGCAGGTCCAACACCAACCCCCCGCCCCTCCCCCACCCCCCCCTCCCCCGTTATGTATCAAAAGTTCAGAACATTGCCCTGGGAATTCCAATTTGTGGAGGAAATAAGTCAGCAATTAGGTCTTTGTGGAGCCAGGAATTTCTGTCAGGCATAATTTCACTGGCAATGCACATCAACATGAATTCTGTTTTAGGGAAGCAGAAAGGAACATTTACTCTCCCAGTGGTAAATGCATGTTCATGTCAAAAACAGCATGAGGTGATGTTACTCATCCTGACTCCTGGCTCTTTCTCCTTCTCACCTGACAACAGGTGGCATTGTTTGAAAGGTACAGTTTGCCAGGATCCCCATTCGTCAAGGTGAATGTATTTGGTTAATAAAATGCTAGTCCATTGAGATTGCACATATTGCAAGTTCCAAACACAAATGCTCCTCATTGACATGACTAACAACAGTTCCCAGTCCCTAAATCTTCAGCTGATTTATGATGACAGGCAAAACTTTTTGCATGAGAATTTACAACATGCTGGAAACATCGGTAGTGCAGAGAAGAGTTAATATGTACAATGTGAATTGAATATACCAATTATGTTCTATGAAAATTATGTCTGGATAAATTGTATGCCTTGAAACTTGGGGTTTAGTTCCATTTCACAATATTTCACAGAATTACATTAAATCTTATCCCTGCATAGAAATTGACCATTCCATCCAACAGATCCTTCATAATTGCCTTGTGTTAATAATGCCTTGATGCAATACTTGGAAGCAGGCAGATTGACTGTTTCAAGTTCCTTGGGAATAAAGTCACTTTAATGCCCTCAGAAACCAAGAGTCTGACATAACATTTCCTGATGTTGAAAGCGGGGCCTTTAGAAATTAGATGCCAAGTTGTGTGCTTAAAATTCCATATATGGACAATAAGATGAATGAAGAACTGCTGAAAAATTGTGACAGCACAGAAAATTCTAAATAATGACATGTGGAAAAGAAAATTTCAGCCTTTAGGCCATTTGATCAGAACTGAAAAGTTACATAGTTCTCTCCAAGCTGGGCAAGTGGAGGAGAGCAGAAAGGTCTGTCGTTGGTTGGTAGATGTTACAGAGCAGTTGCAGATGAGCTACAATGGGAGTGGTGAGATGGTGCAAGGTGGACCAGCATAGCATACCATGCCACCAGACCTCCTGGCAGGAGCAGCTACAAGCAACAGCAGGAAAATGCTTAGTACATGATGTACAGGCAGCAGGTTCAATACAGCTGCTGACTGACAGCCGAGAGACCAATTACATTTGGCACAATATTGTGGATCAATAGAGTGCAATTGTTTTGAAGTGCTGGTTGATCAAAGATTTGTCTCCCCAATAGAACCACTCCCAGATCTTAAAATCCTTGGTTTGTATAGATGTCCACCACGCCTTAATCCTAAACTTCAATATCAGGATATAACTTGATTCCCCAATTATAAAAGAGAAACAAACACTAAAGAGCCCTTACCTCAAGCACAAAAGATATTTGAATAACTGTGGCAACATACAAGTTTTTGTTTTATTCGTTCATGCAATGTGGGCATAGCTGGTAAGGTCAATATTTGTTACCCATCCATAACGGCTCTTGAGAAGGTGTTGGCGAGGCAGGTTCTTGAACTGCTGCACTCCATCTGGTGTCAGTACATCCACAGTGCTTTTAGGTTGGGAGTTCCAGGATTCTGATTAATGAAGTAACAATGATATAGTTTCAAGTCAGGATATTGCATGTGTTGGAGGCGAACTTGCTTCTGGTGGTATTCTCAGCATTTGCTGCCCTATCTTTCTATATGGTAAAAAACACAGGCTTGGAAGGTGCAGTCAAAACAGCTGCTCATAGATGATGCAATCTGTTACCATGATTCACTGATGATGAAGGGAATGCATACTTGAGATGGTAGATTGGATACCAATCAATGGGGTTCCTTTGTCCTGTATGATTGCAAACTTTGTTGAGTGGTATTAGAGCTGCACTGATCCAAGTAAGTGCAGAGCATTCCATCTCACTCCTCACTTGGGCTTTGTAGATGAAGGAAAGTCTTTAGGGAGTCAGGAAGTAAATAAATTGTGGCAGAATTCCCAAACTCTGACATGCTCCTGTTTATGGTCGCTCACTGTTCTGTTTACAGACGGGGGAACCTGTAGGAACTCTTAGTTTATTCTGCTGCCTGTCCCCAGCTCCCAAACTGTCTGCAATTTTATAGGGAGGGAAAATTGTAACTCCCACCATTTTGTCCCCTCGCCCTCATGCCTTCATTCCACTTTGAGACCTTGCATCTACCTAGTTCTGTGGGACCCAGGACTCGGAGTCTGGAAACAGCCTGTGGTTCTAGCAGTAGCCATTGCTTTGGGTGGGAAACACTGCCATTTGGAAATCCTGTCCGGTATTCATGTGACTGGTCCAGTGAAGTTTCCGGTCAATGATAACTCCTGGTATGTTGATAATGGAGGTTTCAGTGCTGGAAATTCCATTGAATCTCAAGGGAAGATGATTAGGTTCTCCTGTTAAAGATCACCATTGCCTCGTATTTGTGTGGTGCAACTGTTATTTGCCACTTATCAGTCGAATTATTAAAGTGTAGGTCATACAGTCATGGAGTCACACAGCATGGAAAAGACCCTTCGATTCAACTTGTCCATGCCGACCAAGTTCCCCAAATGAAACTAGTCCTAATTGCCTGTGTTTGGCTCATATTCCTCTAAATCTTTATGACTTATATACCTTCTAAATGTCTTTTAAATATTATAACTATGCCTGTACCTACCACTTCCTCTGGCAGTTCATTCCACATACAAAACCATCCTCTGTATGAACAAATCGCCCCTCAGGTCCATTTAAATCTTTCTCCTCTTACCTTAAAAATATGCCCTCTAGTTTAGAACTCCAAAAGTGCCTTCACCAATGTCCTGTACAACCGCAACATGACATTCCACCCCCTATACCCAGTCGTCTGAGCAATGAAGACAAACATGCCAGATGCCGCCGTTATCACTCTGTCTACCTGTGATGCAACTTTCAAAGAAATTTGTACCTGAACCCCAAGGTTTCTCTATTAGACAACTTCTCAGGGCCCTACCATTAACTGTGTAAGTCTTGCCCATGGTCTTGCTGTATTTGGGCATTCAGAGCTTCAGTGTCTCAGGAGTTGTGAATGGTCCTGAATGCTGTGCGATCATCGGTGAACATTTTCACTTTTGACCTTATGATGAAGGTAAAGTCATGCATGAAAATAGTTGATCCAGGACACTACTCTGAGGATCCTCTGTTGTGATGCCCTGAGATTGGAATGGTTGTTGAATGTCAATCACAACTATGTTCATCTGTACTCGGTGTTATTTTGAAGACTGGTGAGTCTTCCTACTGATTCCCATTGACTCCAATTGTGCTAGGGCTCCATGATGCGACACATGGTTGAATGTTGCCTTGATATCAAGGGTGCCTCACTCTTACCTCACTGCTGCAGTTCAACTCCTTTTGTCCATGTTTGGACAAATGCAGTAAGGAGGTCTAACTCTGAGCTCTAAACCTGGCATTACCCAAACTGAGTGTCAGTGAGCTGGTTATTGCTGAGCAAGTATAGCACAGTTGAGGACACATTACACCAAGTTTGCTGATGATCAAGATTGGCCTGGTAGGCTGGTAATAAGCCGGCCATGATTTTTATGGACAGGGAATATTTGGGAAATCTTTCACAGCTGTGTGTAGATGCCATTTTTAGCTGCACTGAAAACCGCCAGGATAAGGGCAGCGAATGCATGGGAACACCACCACCTACAAGTTCCCTTCCAAGCCTCTCATTATCCTGACTTGGAACCATTTCACCATTTGTACATTGTCACTGGTTCAAAATTCTGAAACATCTTTCCTAGCAGCATTGTGGGTGTCCGTACACTCCAAGGACTGATAAACAAATAAACAAAATAACTGTTTGCAAGGAGGATCTTTAATGTACCCTTCTTAGTGCTGGTGCCTGAGTCTGGGTAGTCCATCTGGTTATCAAGCAGCTTTTCTGTTGTAGTTCAGTAAAACTGAGCTTTTCTCTGTGTTTTAACGTCTCTTTGTGATATTGGAGAGCCTGAAGTCTGAGGTGCTGCAGTCTTTTATTCACTTCTTGGAATGGAAGTAATGCTTTTTAAGGTCTTAGTGAAAATTTGTAGCTCGGATTGTGGATGCAGTTGTTCGTTTGCTCACTGAGCCAGTTGTTTCATGGTGTGCAGATATTTCATTACCATTCTAGGCAACATCATCAGTGTGATCTCTAATCAAAGCTTTGTTTTGCTCCATTCCAAAATTATGTGATCCTCTGGTGTGATGGATCATGTCACTTCCGGTTCAGTTTATTTGGCAACGGTCTGTATACAGGGTCTGTTTCTATGAGTTTGCTCATGGAGTCCTGTGTTGAGAACCATTCCTCCAGAAATTCCCTTGCATGTCTGGTGTTCTCTTGTACCAGTATGGTCACTTTGACCCAGTTGAAATGATAGCCTTCATTATCTGTGCGTATCAAGACAAGTGAATATTGTCGTTCTACTGCCAGCTGGTGTTTGTGTATCCTGGTCATCAGTTTCCTCCCTGTTTGTCTCACTTGCTGCATGGGATTCTGTATATCACGTTAGTCCTGTTTACCGTCGGTATGGGGTCTTTAGTCTTTGATAGCTTTTGACGCAGTGTTGATGTGGGTTTGTGTGCAATGATGATCCTATGCAGTCTAAGGAGTCTCGTTGTCATTTCTGACATTGTTTTTTGTTCTATATATTCAAAAATATATCAGAAATGACAACCAGACTCCTTAGGCCGCATAGGATCATGATCGCACGCAAACCTACATCAACACTGCATCAAATGCTATCAAAGACTAAAGACCCCATACCGACGGTAAACAGGACTAATGTGATATACAGAATCCCATGCAGCGAGTGCAATAAACATTACATTGGACAAATGAAGAGGAAACTGACAACCAGCATACATGAACACCAGCTGGCAGTAAAAAGACATGACCAATATTCACTTGTCTCGATACACACAGACGATGAAGGCTATCGTTTCAACTGGGTCAAAGAGACTATACTGGGGCAAGCAAACAACAGACATGCAAGGGAATTATTGGAGGCCTGGTTCTCAACATGGGACTCCATTAACAAACACATAGAAATAGACCTATTTTACAGACTGCTGCTAAAAAGAAAAACTGGAAGTGACAAGACCCACCACACTAGAGGATCACATAATTTCAATGCTTTGATTAGGGGCTGCATTGATGATGTTGCCTAGAATGGTAACAAAACATCTGCACACCATGGAACAACAGGCTTGGTGAGCTAACAAACAACTGGAAGTAATGCTTTCCTCAGGCTTCCCAAAACCAGGGACAGTAAAGGGATAGATTGCTTCATAGTTATCATGCATAAAATAAAGGTATCTGAAGGGGACCGGATGTAATTCTTTACTGCAATGTTGTCTTGTGATTAGGTGGCTTTTTTTCTGACAATTAGTAGGGATAGGATTCTTGTTTCTAATGACCATGTAGCTGGGTAGACCTCTCAGGATCAGAGCGATCCCGAGTTGTCATTTTGATGAGGCTGCCTTGCAATTGATCGAGCCCCTCCCAGATGTTGCTGTCCAGTGGGCCAATGGACTCAAAGTGTTTCAATCATTTACCAGGTACTATATGTTGGGAATGACGATTCAGAACTGCCTTTGTGTCTGACGAGGTGAAGAACTTTAAGATTTCATTAAAGAAGAAAAAGTACGCACCCTTATACCCATTGAAATCACTTTGCTTCCCATATTCTATACCCATCTGTTAGGCTCGAGTTGAATGTAATCATTCACTATCCCTCCTTACCAAGCATTCAAATATACCAATGATCTTTCCAAGCTCTCCTTTAGTCGCCTGCCATTCCTTGTCAATGTGTATTCCCTTCTGTTGTAATAACAAAAGTATTATTTGGCTATTGACATTCTTAATTCTGCATTTGTGAAATGAATGGTGGTAATGGTATGTGTAAGATATCTATGTGCTAAGTTGTGAAAGATCAATAGGCTTTGTAGGTACCAATACTTGACAGAGTACAAACAAGTGTTCTGGTTCCAAGGACAAGGTAAATGGTGACATCCTAAGAAGCATTTGAGACTATTGTAATGGGAGATACTAGATTGGCTCTCTGTGATTTAGTTATCTGTCTTGTCATACCTCTAAAAATGTATAAACCTTGCAAGATTATTAAACTTTTATTGAGACAGCAAGAGGACCATTGGGATGAAAGAGGTGAGACCTCCTTCCTCCAGGTGGATTTTTTTCTGCTAAATGTGACAGCCTTTCTATTGATGCTTCATTAATGCCATCCCTCCATCTTGTGATTTGAACCTGCAGCATTTTCACATCAGCCTCAGGAAAGTTTGCTTTGCACTGTTAGCCATTTCAAGACTTCTTTTCAATAGTTTGCTTGGCCTTAAGAAGATCGCATGGGGCAAATTAATTATGGAAATTGTGCTCTTCCCACTAACTTTCCCAAGCTTCCACAACACAGGTGACTCCTTTCTGATGAAATTTCTCCCTTTATGTTGCCAATATAATTTAAATGAAATGAGTGCAGGGATGGGAGGTTGTAAGACAATCATAGTGTTGGGACGGAAGGAGTGGGGAGGAGAGCCTGCCTCCAGTTCAGTTAATGACAAAGAAGTTCTTCTCACTCACAGGCCAGGCGAAACCTTTAAGGGTCAGTTAAAGAACGCCTTTCCATTGCCATTGATGTTTCATCAGTCAGAAAGTTAAATGCCTGATGGGCACAGAGCCAAATACGGGCTCTCAGAAATGGGCAAGGCAGTGTTGCCCTGGCTTTCTGATTTACTCAGGGACAGCTGCAGTGTACATTAAATTCAACTGTACAACCTGCTCTAGAGTTATGTAATGACATCTCTAAGCAAGTTGATTAAAAATTTTTAAGGGTTCACAGTGGCCATGCTCCTACCTCTAAGCCAGGAGGCCTAGGTTCAAGTCCCAATTGTTCCAAAAGTGTGTAATAGCATCATTGAATAGTTGAATAGAAAAACATTCCTACAACGTAGAACTCCCTAGCTATAGGATAAAGCACAGAACAAACTCTTTTACCAAGGAGCATGAAAGTTTTTATTGTTAACATTTACTGAAGACTTTCTTGTTAGTGCAGAACTCTTCTTGTAAATGCTGAAGCAGGAATGATGAGAGCTGTGATGAACTATTCATTACGTATCACAGTATTTTGTTACATGCCTGATTTGGTGAATAATGAACTTGATTTACTGCTTTAGACTGTCAAATCTCTGCCTTGTATGCAATATCTATTTGAACAGACTAAGGATACAGTGAGATACCTATGCAAATTCCAATCTGCAATTTATCACAATTCAGGTAATTATCGATCCCTCAATCCATTTCCTCTGCAAGGAAGTGAATGAAAAGATGTGATTTTCAGATTAAAAAGAGATGCCTTTCTGTACAAAGGATTATCGCACCCTGTAATTAGAAAGTAATCCAAAGAAAATTCCAAACCCTAGCAAATTGACAACTGAGAGCAATAGTAGATCCGTACCAAAGAGTGTAAAAATGCAAGTGGCACTAGGATTTCACTGCCTGATACTCCAAAAGGGTCTACTATGTAGTGGCAGATCACAGTGCCAAGTCAGGGAACTTGCCCCTCTCTGTACTGTCGTGAGGTGCAGCACCGAGTGGAGGCCCGGAGCATGAGTGAAGGTGTGAAATAATTCTCCCCTCAGTATAGCATTTTGATACTAGATTTAATACAATGTATGTTGTATTTCTTTCATAAGCAAGTATGAAGAACTGCAGAAGGAGAGGTGGCTGGAGTGAAATAGCTATAAATATTGTATCCTTTCTTTCGAGATTAATGTAAATGCAGCTGAAGGGCAGACAAAGAGGTTGAATACAGTTTTAATGGAGGCTGGGTGTTTCTCTATCTTGCACATGCTAACTGACTGCAAGAGAACTGAATCATGTGATATCACATCACTTCCTGTGATGACATGACTACATACATTGAATAGATTATTTTTAACACAACAACAAATGCACTATCATAACAAATATTTTCTCTGTTTTCCTTTGGACTTATAAGGGGTGGGGAAAGCAAATTGAAATTCAGTAAATTTGGAGACACTGAACCAATGGCCTGAAAATTGGATAGTGCTCATTGCAGTGCTTGCTACTGAGGCTAGTTGTAGGATCATGGGTAATTAGTCCACTGGTCCATGATGGTACAGTTGAGATGTGGGCATCAAATATCATTCAAGAGGCAGCTTGCTATCAGCAAGTGGGAGCTGGGATGCTGGCTGAAGGCCCTGTGCTAATGTCAGGGGCAGCCAGACACTTGGAAGGGAACTGAGTAGTGATCTTCTAGCATCTCCTAACTTCATATATCGGTCCTAATTTGTTTTTTGCAAGTTTTCTTTTGCTGGCAGTCTGCTGCGATCCTGGAGGACCATTATTTAGCTACATATAGATATTTATCAAGATCTAATGATAAATAAGGGAGGCAATGGCCGAGTGGTATTATCGCTGGGCTGTTAATCCAGAGACCTAGATAACATTCTGGGGACCTGGGTTCGAATCCCGCTATGGCAGATGGCGGAATTTGAATTCAATGAAATATCTGGAATTAAGAATCTAATGTTGACCATGAATCCATTGTCGTTTGTCGGAAAAACCCACCAGGTTCACTAATGGCCTTTAAGGAAGGAAACTGCCATCCTTAACTGGTCTGGCCTACATGTGACTCTAGACCCACAGCAATGTGGTTGACTCTGAACTGCCCTCAGGGCAATAAATGCTGCCTGGCCAACGACACCCTCATCCTGTTAACGAATATTAAAAAATGTATCATTAGTGATGTAAAGTGACAGGATAACTAAGCCTACTGTGAGACGGTTTTATGTGAAGCCTGCACTGAGCCTTGGTTAAAAGACAATGTTTAATAAAAGGTAAAGTTTGTCAACAACCTCGTATGTCACTGTATCTATCAACACAACAACTTAATACACTCTCCAAGACCTACAACAATGGTACCAGATGTTGACAGTGGGAAAATCCATGGTATAGTAAATAGACAAAGCAATAAATGAAAATGCCAGCAAGGGAAAAGCAATAAGAGAAAATGCAGTGACTGGAAAAGCAGCAAGAAAAAAGACTGTGAGGAACGGACAGAATGGAAAACAACAAGTGAAGGGGAGCCATGGAGGAAACCATACCCTTGTTGGATTGCTTCCAGGACCTGGATGGTCAAAATCAAGCTAAGAATTGGTGACCTAGTGCCATATTTCTACAAGGTACAGAAGAGCTACAGGATGAGCAGAAAAGTGGAACAAAGAACGGGTAATTTCCTTTCTCTATGCTATAGGCAGTTGTGCAAGCGCTGTATTAGTCAGACAGGACATTAATGAAAAAAACAGCAACGGACAAAAGATGTTATCAAAGCTTCGGTACATATCTCAGTCCTAGAAGAGACATAATTATGGAAAAAGCAAAATTCAATAGATGCTTTTAACGACCAGGAGAGAGCGCAGATTCCTTCATTAACAACTTATATTGATTTTTTGAGAATTGTGAATACGGAACCCTGAAATTAATTTGTGATTCTATTGTTATAGGAGTCTTCGAAGAGACATTATTAGATTTTCTACAGTCAGGGGAGGATTTAATGTTATCAAAGGCTGTGCAGTTAACAAGGCAGGCAGAAGCGAGAAAGCAGAATTGGCTATTTATTTGAGGCGACAGGGAGGCTTTGTGGAGAAAAATTACTGAGACAGTGCGGTTTATGGGGCACTAAAGTGGAAGCACATCTACATAGAGACTGGGAAACAGCATAGGGGCTGTACTAGCTGTCATTATGCAGTATACCTGATGTGGTAGGAAAATATTGCATTGATGTGACCATTAAAAATCCAGTGTGCCATTCCTGTAAGAACAGGGACATTTTAAAACTGTATGCTATATTAGAAAAGAAACTCGCAGCTTAAAAAAAATGAAAATTAAAATATATTGAAGCAAGTAACATTCAAGAAACTGAAGATGTTAAAGACAATGAAGTGCCTTTCCTGGTCAAAATTAGCTGATCTATTGGAGTGTGAAACCATCTATGTAGTCAGTAGACTTATGGGGGTGAAAAAGAACAAATTAGATACTGGGGAGGGAGTTTCTGTTCTTTTAGATAAAAACAATGCCTAAAGCAAAACTTCCTCCAGCTTTCAACAATGCAGGTCCATGGAATCTGGGGCATTCAAATCAAGGCATAGTTGTCTGCTATATTTCTGTATTAAAGAAAATAAATCACAGGAATTGTGTATCCAAAACGAAAAGTGTTCACTGTTGAGCTGAACTGCTTGTACAGATCTGCAACTCATCCATAAGGTAGAAGAATTGGAAAGAATTGAAAATTGAATTAATTCAGCAGAGAATTTATGAAAGCGGAAGACAGCTTATCGCAACACATTGAGATCAGATGTCAAACCAGTGTATTTGTTCGCATCAAGAACATTTCTACATCTGCTTTTACATAAGGTGAAGCAGGAAATTGAATCAGTGCTGTATCAAGGAGTAATTTCACCGGTAACAAAATCTACAAGTTAGTCTTTCTGCATGGTTCCAGCACTGAAACCAAATGTGTCACTGCAAATGTGAGTTAACTTCACAGTTGAACAAAGTAGTAGAAAGGGAGTTGAATCCAACTGCATCTCTGAATGTCAGTCTGGCAAAAATAGCAAAATGCATTGTTTTTACCAAACTGGATGCAAATAAATTTGAAAATTATCTTTGGACAAGAAATTCTAATTACTGACACCATTCATCACAAAGTTAGAAGTCACATGATACCAGGTTATAGTCCAATAAGTTTATTTGAAATCACAAGCTTTCAGAGCGCTGCTCCTTCATCACCTGCTGGACTATAATCTGGTGTCATGTGACCTCTGACTTTGTCCACCATAGTCCAAGACCAGCACCGCCATATTCATCACACCATTTTGAGAGATACTGTTTGGATTGACTATCCTTTTATATTACTTCAAGAACAGATACTTTTCAAGAACAGTAATGAGTATTCTAGATGCACCAGAGATATTAGCTGCCATATGGATTATTTTTGATGCATTCATATGATGTGTGTGTCACTGGCTAGGCTATAATTTGTTGCCTATTCCTAATTGTCCTGGAGGAGATGATGGTGAGCCACCTTCATAAACTGCTGCAGTCCTTGTGCTGTAGGCATGCCCACGGTACTATTAGGAAGGGAGTTCCTGGATTTTGATCTGGTGACATTGAAGGAATGTGGTTATGTTTCCAACTCAGGATGATGAATGGCTTGAAGGGGAGCTTGCTTTTGATAGCGTCCCCATGCATCTACTGCCTTGTCCTTCCAGATGGTAAATATCAATCTGACATTGGAAAGTATTGTTGCAGAAGCCTTGGTGAGTTACTGCAGGGCATCTTGTAAAGGTACACTGCTACCACTGTGTGTCAATGGTGAAGGGATTAAATGGTGAAGGTAATGCATGAAATGCCACTAAAATGGCTACCTTATCCATGACATCAAGCTTAATGAGTCTTTTTGGAGCTGCACTCATCCAAATATACAGAGAGTATTCCATTACTTTCTTGACTTGTGCCTTGTAGATAGTGGACATGGAATATGGAGATGGGTATTGAGTTAATTACCTCTGAATTCCAAGCATGCGTACATAAGGCGAGTCAGGTTCAGTTTCTGATCAGTGGTTATCCTCCAGATTGTTGATAGTATGGGAATCAGCAGTGGTGATACCATTGAATGTTGAGGGATGAAAGCTATATTTTCTTTTGCTGGAAATGGTCACTGTTTGGAATTTGTATGGTGTGAATGTTACTTGCCACTTATTAGGCTAAGCCTGGATATTGTTCAGGCTTTTCTGCATATGAACACAGACTGCTTTAGCATCTGATGTGTCACAAATTGTGCTGAACATTGTACATTGTTCAGCTCACCTCCTGCTTCTGACCTTATGGATCAGCAAGGTCATTGATGAAGCAACTGAAAATGGCTGGGCCTGGTACACTCCCCTGAGGAAGATCTGTCGAGAAGTCCTGGAGCTCCAACAACCACAATTATCTTCCTACGTATGATTCCAACCATTGGGGAATTTTCCTCCTGATTCCCATTGACTCCAGTTTTGCTGGAGCTCCTCAAAGCCATAGTCAGTCAAATGCTGCCTTTATGTTAAGGGTGGTCACCCTCACCTTCCCTCTGGAGTTCAGTCATTTCACCATGCTTCAATGACGGCTGTAATGAAATTAGGATCCTGATGACTGTGGTGGAAGCCAAGCTGCATCTCAGTGATCAGGTTATTGTTGAGCAGGTGCTGCTTGATAGCACTGCGATACCTCTTCTATCACTTTACCAATGATCAACTGTCGGCTTAAAGGCCCATAAGTGGCTGAGTTTGATTTGTCCTGCTTCTTATGCACAACACATACCTAGGCAACTTTCCACATGGTCAGGTAGATGCCAATGTTGTAATTGTACTAGAACAGCTTGGCTGGGGACAGGGTTACTTCTGGAGCACAAATGTTCAGTACTCTGCTGGAATGTTGTCTGGGCTTTGCAGTATCCAGTGCCTTTGGCCATTTCTTGACATCACATGAACTGAGTTGAATTGGCTGGAGGCTGGCCTCTGTGATGCTGAGGACCTGAGGAGAAAATCAAGACAGATCATCCACTCAGCACTTCTGACTGAAGATGGATCCAAATAATTCACCCTTTTCCCTTACATTGATGTTCGGACCTGGTCGATTGTTGAGGCTGGGGTATTTGTGGAGCTTCTACCTCCTGTTAGTTGGTTAATTGTTCACCATTATTCATGACTGGATATGACAGGACTGCAGAGCTTAGCTCTGATCTGTTGGTTGCGGAATCACTCAGTTCTGTTTAATGAATTCTGCTTCTGCTGCTTAATATGCAAGTTGTCGTATGTTGTAGCTTCATCAAGTTGACACCTCATTTTTAAGTATGTGTGCTGCTGCTCCTGACATGCCTTCTTGCATCATTGAACCAAGGTTGATCATCTGTCCTGACAATAATGGTGGAATGGAGGATATGCCGGGATATGAGGTTACAGCTTGTGTTTAAGTACAATTATGCTGCTTCTGATGGCCCACTGCACCTCATAAATGCCTGATTTTGTGCTGCTAGCTCTATTTGAAGTCTGTGCTGTTTAACACAGTAGTTGTGTGACACCACACAATGGAGGATATCCTCAATGTGAAGAGAGGATAACAATCAGATTTGCAATTCCACTACGTCAGAGCAGGATGACAGAGTGAGAAAAGTGACAGGTCACAAGAAGCAGGATTTACCCTCAATGACAAATGTAAGTCCTCACAACCGACCATTATATTTCTCGTACATATTGTTTCCACATCAAAAAAAAATAAAGCTATCAAAGACTTGTCACACCTCACAATGTACTTCAGTGATTTCAGGTGATAGTGAATCAACTGGGAAATGTCTTACTCAATTTGACACATGGAAATGAGCCACCACAGCAAATCCTTGACAAGGCAAGACAGCGAGAGAAAATCAACACATTCTCCTCAAAAGATTAAAAGAGATGCACATTTCATTAGACCAGTTGTCTCATTATATAGCTCACAGAACTGCTTACAATAATGCCCTAGATGCATCATTGATTGGACTAGGAGCAGTACTCTTTCAAATATAGAAGGATGGGAAATGTACACAAGTGTACAACACATCCAGGTCTATAGCTGAAGCAGGAAAAAGATGCACAGTAATTGAAATTGAAACATTGGCAATTAGGAGGGCTTATGAGAGATTTGTAAACTGTGCCTTACATATAAAGTTCACCACTAAGACAGATCATAATCTGTTACCTTATTTTGTTCAATGCAAAGGAATTCATCACCAAGTGTGCAGGGATTTTGTTTGAGATTGATGAAATTTGATGCTGTAATTGAGTATGTCCAAGAAAAACATCAAACCACATTGGATGAATTGTCACATGTTCCTGTTGAGAAATCTGAACAAAACAAGATAAATTTTGTTGAAGGTGTGGAGTCCTATTCGTCATTGACTACAAAGTATCTATCAGGCACAAGAAAGAAGTTAAATGAAATTTGGAAGGCTTGAAAAGCCAGTGGAAAATGCACTCAAATTTGTAAGTGCTACAACAAGGATGGTCATGAAGCATTCCACATAAGCATATTCCCAGCTAATACTTCGATCGATACAGTCCTCTTGGTGTCATGCATGACTTGCTGTTTTATGATGAGAGATTACTCAAGATTCTTCAGAAGTTGTACAAGCGTTACTTTGGTATTACGAAGCATTATGTCGGAGCACAAAATTCTGTCTGGTGGCCAGAAATCTCAACATCCCTGGAAGCAATGGTTTCAAACTGTTCACATCGCCCATGCTATCCATTGTCTGACTGCCCTTCAGAGAGAAGGGGATCGGGGACAAGGAGGAAGATCAAGTTCTGGAAAAATCCATTACGTCCATGATCTTATCTTGATGAGACTGAAAATGGAACATTGATAAGAAACTAGAGCACACTGGTTTCTACAGAAGAGAGCTTGAATGGAAAGGACCAGCTATATGGGAGGCCAGGAAGAAAGCCTGAATAATGAGCTGGTATTCTCTGATGCGTCTCATACTACTTCACTGAGTTCAAGAGAAAACATGAAGAACTTGAATCGTATACCTTCTCGAAGAGAGCTGAGAACAAGATCAGGGAGATGGGTGAAACCTCCACATTGTGTTCTGTGTGAGTCAGAGCTGAAGACAGAGACTTGAGGAGAGATGGAGGATGAAGTTAATAATGCAGTAAATACAGTCAGAAACTTGGAGGCAGATGTGTGTAACGGATTATGTTAAATATGTAATTAGCCTACATCATGCTTGATGTAAAACAACATGACAACTGAGTCTGTTAAGACATGGTTTTATGTGAAGCCTCATTCTAAGCCCTCTCCTGTATGGTTAGAAGGCAATGGGCTAAAACTCATATGGGTGACTTGGGCTGTGGTGAGATTTATTACAGAATCAGGTAAGAAATTCAATGATGCCCATCTCATTGTCAGGAGCATCTTGCTGCATCTTTTATGCTTCTGCCAGGCAGTGGGGTGAGTTTCTCACCAGATAGCAGCAAGTTGCCAATTAGAGTGAATTTTAATTTGTTAAACACCTCAGAAACCTGGGACCATGGGGTGATGTGGTGACCTCCACTACTGGGTCTAGAGGAAGAGGAAATCCTGTATTTGCACCTCCCCTTCCAGTGGGACCTCCAGATCCCTACCCACAAACAGGGCATCATTTTCCTCCACCTGCCACATCTGGGGCAAATATCAAGAATCATGCAAGGTAGCTTTGGACTGATCGTGCTTGTCTGGGTGCGCTGTTGTGTTGATGCAAGGGGTGCTGATCTGTCGGTAGATATCCATTGAGTGATGAGTTGTTCCAGGAATGGTGAGTGGTAAGATCAGGATAGAATCAGATGTGTAGGCAGTTAATGAGGTAAGTTTGTTAAATATGGTGAGAAATTCCACTGGGGCTCATGGCGAGAATCCTTCCAAAAATCCGAGTAATTTATGCTTAGCCAATCAGAAGAAAGATTCAGCATAATATTTTAGAAAAGGTGAAGTTTGTTAATAGCCTAGCGTATGTCTCTATTGATCCAAAGGCACAACTGGCTCTGTAATCCGTGATAAAAAAAACATGTAGATGTGGTAATCCTGAATGTATGCTATTTTTCGTGCATAAAACAATTTCTGTCTTGCATATTACATAAGTGATTGATTCATGTGTTACAGAACCTAATTTTTAGATGATTATCATGAATACAGTACCTGAACAACTGTGGCACTGAATGTGGTTAGCCCCTAATTTGGAGCTCTCTTGCCCCCATTTTTCACAGTCTATTCCAGTATGTAGATCTTCACCTTTTGCATAAAGAAATGTGAAAAATACTGTCAGATGTTGGTTTTCACTACACTAATATTTCTGCCTCAATCTTAAAAAATTAATTTCCATTAAATTAGGAATGCCTTTGTGAACTTGTACATTTTTCGTGATTAAGATTCCTTAAAAAGTGGTTTTGTGGATGTTGTATAGATGTTTGAAAATGCTGTGAGGAACAGACTGTACTCCAGAGTTAAAAAGCGATAAATCACTTGCAGAGTCTTGAGAGGGGAGTGGAGGTCAGTGAAAGGGAATGCAGTGTCATTTTATTTTGAAATGACAGCTTTTGTTGGCCCACAGCGAGTGATAGTTTGCTCTGTTTTCAACTAGTATAGCTTTTCGTTCAGTCGGCTCTGTCAGTGCTGGTTCAGTTTCATAAACTCAAAATCAGCAAAGTACTGATCCATGTACCTCAAGAATAAAACAGGAGCAAAATTGTTGGTAACAAAAATGGCTGCAATAAAATATAGACTGCTTCTGAAGGGAAAATGGCCTTAATTACTTCATCGTGACATCGTAAATGAATTAATTAAACTAATTTTTAAATTAAATTCACTATGTCGCTATTATCTTATCATTTTTTTTAAAAATTACTTCCAACCTAGTATTCATTTTTGTATAGAACTTTGCAGTATTTATTTTTATGTGCAGCTGGTAAATCAATTTTTAGAGTCTACCACTAGGGGGTGGTGTTTTATCAGGGTCATGCTTGCTTTTGATCGCTGTCTGCCATCAGTCATGTTGTAATCTCAGTTTCCCAGTAAAGCTTGATTGTATGATAATTAAAATGCATTCTGTTTGCATCAGTGATATAATAACAATTTCCCTTACAGGAACACTTTGAAAGGCTTTAACTTTTGATGTAAAAAGGCTCATTGGCTTGGGTGAAGTAGTGGTAAGAAAGAGACTAATACCTTTGGGAACAGATTGTTATTTCCAATGTGAGTTGGCACGTTCGGGAGAGGAGAGCAGAACGTCTGGGAATTTTTGATAAACAATACTTATTATTGAAATTTTAAAATATCTTTTCTAATATGAGTTTGTTTATTTATTTAGTGTTGTGAATGCAACTAAATTGGGATTGCTTAGGCATTGAATCCATTTTTCTCAAGCATATTATGAATACACACATTACTACAATATTATGATATAACAGATCTATATGAACTCCCGAGAGATAGTAAGAACTGCTGATGCTGGAGTCAGAGATAACACGGTGTGGAGCTGGAGGAACATAGCAGGCCAGGCAGCATCAGAGGA
>NC_063341.1:46575792-46664688 GCF_021869965.1 Rhincodon typus
CTTTCCTGCTCCTCTGATGCTGCCTGGCCTGCTGTGTTCCTCCAGCTCCACACCGTGTTATCTCTTATATATGAACTCCTGATTGCAGTCCGACTGGCAATGCAGGATTGGGGCGAGGTATGTTTTTAAAGCTTCTAAACTGAGAATTTTTAGGCAGAATCTAGAAATCAAATTAATTAAGGTGGATGTTTCAGTAAATTTTATTGTGACTTACAACCTAAAAACCTGTAGGTAATCTGTAGGACTTGGAACAAAAACAGAAAGTGCTAGAGAAACTCAGCAAGTCTGGCAGCATCTGCAGAGAAAACAACAACATTGACGCTTCTCATCCAGTGTCTCAGAACTAAATGCAGCCAGGAACACTTATACTGATAGTAGGAACTGCAGATGCTGGAGAATCTGAGATAACAAGGTGTAGAGCTGGATGAACACAGCAGGCCAAGCAGCATCACAGGAGCAGGAAGGCTGACGTTTCGGGCCTAGACCCTTCAACAGAAATGGGGGAGTGGAAAGGGGTTCTGAAATAAATAGGGAGAGAGTAGGCCCGAAACATCAGCCTTCCTGCTCCTGTGATGCTGCTTGGCCTGCTGTGTTCATCCAGCTCTACACCTTGTTAACACTTATACTGATGACTGGGCCGGGGGGAAGAAAGAGCAAGACAAATAGATGGAAACTGTGTCCAAATCAACAGAGGATTAAAAAACAGACAAAGGGATTGCTGGTACCAAACTGGGGAATAAGTAAATGCTGAATAGGTGATCACAGAAACTGTGAATAGTTGAAAATGGTTTGTCTGGCTGGAAGCAACCCATACAGAGCAGGATCTAGGGGTGTGGGGATGGGTAACAAGCAGGGCGGAGGGTGTTCATATGCGGAAATTGTTAAACTCAATGTTGACCCCTGAGGGCTGGAGGTACTTAAGCAAAGGCTAAGGTATTGTTCCTCCAGATTGCATTGAGCAAGCTCTGTTTTACTGTTTTTCTCCCCACAGATGATGCCAGACCTGCTGAGTTTCTCCGGGGTTTTCTGTTTTTATTTCAGATTTCCAGCATCCACAGTTCTTTATTTTGTATTACTCTATAAGGCCTGGTTGACTGATTTTCAGAACACCTTACAGCACAAATCTTCTCCATAGCTCACTATGACAGATTTGCCAAACTTCAGCCAGTTAGTCATTGAAGGGATGATGCATGG
The DNA here is from genome assembly GCF_021869965.1 of Rhincodon typus. Classification (NCBI taxonomy): domain Eukaryota; kingdom Metazoa; phylum Chordata; class Chondrichthyes; order Orectolobiformes; family Rhincodontidae; genus Rhincodon; species Rhincodon typus. The sequence continues at coordinate 46,576,987 of NC_063341.1, forward strand.
ATTCTACTGCGTAAAGGAATGGGTTCTGATAGTGTGTCTAGAGCCTGAAAATCATTGTAAATCATCTTCTCCTGTTTTATGCCTAAATAGCAATGTATCAGAATTCTATATCACAGGAACATCGGAGTAGGAGAGGTCAATCAGCTCCTCAAACCTCTTCTACCATTCTAGATCAGGGCTGATCATCTGCTTCAACAACATATTCTTAAATTTTCCTTTGATGTCATTAATAACTAGAAATCTATCAATCTCTAATTAAAAACCGAATCTATCAATATCTGTCTTGAACTTAATATATGAACTTCCATAGCGCTCTGGGGTAGAGAATTTCAAATATTCATGGCCTTTCAATTCTTTATCCTCATCCCAGTCCTAAATGGCTTGACTTTTGTTCTGAGATTGTGTCACCTGTTTCTGGACCCCTTCTGACAACTTTTCTGCATTTATTCCATCTACTCCTTTAAAAATTTTAAAAGTGCTTTGAGGTTGCTGTTCATTTGTCCGATTCCAGACAATTCAGGCCAAGTCTCCTCAAAGTCTCCACATAGGACAGTCCTACCATCCCAGGAGTCAGCCTGGTGAACCTCCACTGTATTCCCTCAATGGCAAATATATGTATCTTTAGACAAGGGGACAAAACCTGCACATTGTGCTCTCGATGTTGTGTAGACCTATATGTTGTGTCTTGAATGGTCTATTGAGGAGCTGCACTTGAACTGCCTTGAAAAGGATGTACTGCAATCTAATTCTCAAATTAACCAGGTATCATTGTTTCCAGACATGCCATGTTGGGGATGTCTGTTTCAAAGGGCAGGCTGCTTTTGGCTGGCATATTTTTTATTCTGAAATTAAAATGTTTTCAAGTTAGTCACAGTTCCCAAGTTGCACTCTGCAATATCCTGCAAACAGCGATGATTTGAAAAGCTGGTGGATTTTTTTTTTCTGAGTCTTAACTAAGAGGCAGATGTTGAACAGGACATTAAAGAATTTCCCATTCTCCTACTAGTACTTCCACTCTAATGTGTGCTAATTCAATGCACATTATTGGTTTCTATTTAATAACAGGAAATGTAGACAATGCATTTTGTTTGCTGCTAAGGAGCTACAAAACTTTATTCTTCTAAGGTGAATGAAGGTTTTGGTCAGTCAATATTTTAACTGATGGTTCGCTCATAGAATCCATACAGTGTGGAAGCAGGTCATGCAGCCCATTACGTCCACACCAACCCTCCGAAGAGCATCCCACCCAGATTCACCCAATCCCCACCCTATCAGCCCCCATTTCCCATGGCTAATCCACCAAATCTACACATCTCTGGACACTATGTGCAATTTAGCACAGCTAATCCACCTAGCCGGCACATCTTTGGACTGTGGGAGGAAACCAGAGCACCCTAACCCTAACCCTAACCCACACAGACACAGAGAGAATGTGCAAACTCCAAACTGACAGTCACACGAAGGTGGAATCAAGCCCGGGTCCCTGGCACTGTGAGGCAGCAGTGATAACTACCGAGCCACTGTGCCGCCCACAGATGACAGAGGAACTTTGCGGTTTCTTAGTGTAGATCAGAACGGCACAGTACTTTAAGCTTTTTTTAACACATGTAACAAAATGTGACATTTACAGTGTATATGAAACTACAATATAGATATAAAAATGTTAGCCATCCTGATTTTAATTACAAATCTAATTTAACAACTTAAACTAAATTAAGGTTTAATGATTAACAGGTAAAACACAAACTTTTTTTGAACTCTCAGATGTCAAAAATTGTTTATAATTGATGCTATTACATTTTCTTAACAATGCATTTGAGAACTATATAAAGCTTGAGGTTATACGGGTTCTACAGTTCAGCAATAGGCCATTCACCCAACTAGTCTGTCTGTGTCCTTTAATGCAGATGTTTTGAAATCATGAGGAGTCCTCCAAGGGAAAATATTAATATATCTTTTTTCTGGTGCCAGCAACGCTGCATGCAGTGTATTTACAATAAAGCAAAGCGCTAAATCTAAAAGGATTCCAAATATTTATCCGAATCAGTCTTAGTCCAATTGAAGCCATAGTTTAGATTGTATGTTCCATTGTCTCGCATCCTCCCGAAGTAATCTGGATGATGACCTATTTAGTTGGTGAGAATTCAGTTGGGCAACTTGTGCTGCAATGCCACTAGCTGCTAGCTGATGGTGCTATTGTGTATTAGGATCTTCATCTTACCTAACATGTGATTGGTGGAATTGTCTTATTTAGTACTTGCTGCATCATTTTCACTTACATTGCCAGAACTATTGAAATTGAGCATTTTAAGAGCAAGGAGAAGAAGCATAATGGAAACTGGGATAGTCAGAAAGTCAGCAGTGGAAGCACATTAAAATAATAATATTCAGTTTCCTGCTTGACAAGAATTAAACCTTCATGATCTGGATGCAGAGTAACAATTTTAAGAAAACAACATCTATGAATTCATGCTTTAATGTGAAAGTGAAAATGCTAAGCAAATATAAATTCATATTACTTCTGGTCTGTGAGGCTTTTTCTACACTTAAGATTGGCATGGCAAGTTCTGGCTGTATTTATCCTTTTAAAATTAATAGTTTGTATCTATGGGCTCTGTCATTCTGTGTTTTTCTGCTCTGTGTCTACAAATCAAGGCATGAGGTTAGGTGCTGAGCTGAGAGATGAAATGGAGATGGTATTGTATTGGTCTCACCCACCAACCTGGAAATTCAGTCAGGCTGTGAGTGGGTGGGAGTGCATGGCTGCAATTGTTTAACCACCCACATTATAAATGATTAACTGAGCACGATTTCAGAAGCAGTGTTCCACTTTTTTTCTTCACTTATGCCAAAAATATCGCTTACTGACGTAGCTTTATTGCAGCTCGACAGATTGTGGAATGCCATTAGGGGACCCAGTAGAAAATGTTTAAACATTGACTCGAGGTAGTGATTTCTATCCATCAGGCAGTTTGTGAATACAGTTAGGTTTTTCGTGGAATAACAACTGTGATGAGATGAAGCTATGAACTGTAACTTTTTTTAGGGTGAAGGGAGCGACTACACAGCTGTATAGTCAGATATCAAGCAGGAAGTTTTGGATCAAAAAGAAAAATAACATCTTTGTGTTCTCAGTAATGTCAGAGATAGGACCTCAGAACCAGTTATATTAAAGTCAGCCCATTAAAGACAATGGGTAGAAGTCTGTATGCAGAGGTAAACATAATCCGCTTTGGCCCTGAAATGGTACTTTGTGATAGAAATTGATGAATAAACTGTAATTCTTTTCATCGCTATTTTAAAGGAAGTAGCATCCTGTTTATGGCAAATGGGTTAGTTCCCTGCTCCGACATAGGGTAGAAGAATTTCAGATGAATGCATTTAATGGGCAGAGGGACAAACTTTCACAATATGGAGATGGGAGGGACTTCTGCTCAGATTGGGAGGTGTTTCTTATGTTCTTTCGGGTCATTGCTTATGCATGCCTGTGTAAAATGTCAGCTTTTATGGGCAGGAGGGGCTGATGCTACTTGGGACTTTCTGAGCTCCAATATCAGGCACTAAATTTAAAAGGTATCCGGACAACACCTCACTCTGTGCAACCCAACAGTATCGTTCAATCTCTGCTCAACATTCCCTGCCATCCCTAGGGAGATCAGAGATCAGAAAATAACAGCACCATGCCTTAATGATACCTCCCTAGAGTTTCCGCTGAAGGCTGTTCAGGAGGGAAGGGAAATTCTTTTCCCTGTGGATGGTAACAAGGAGCCATCCTGACTGATAGAGGCAGCCTGGAAAGAGGTGGCTGTGAAAGTCAATGCCCGTGGATGCCTCTAAAAACCTGGCAGCAGCACTGGAAGAATGATCTGCTGCACTCTGCCAGATATGTACTATTGTCTACTCAAATGTTTCACGCCCGTATGAGTATGAGTTAGCATTGTAAGGGTGCCATTCCAGAGGATTGTCACGTCAGAGTTTGGCACAAGGCATCTCCATCATCTCAAAAGTCTTCCAAGGTTCACGATTATTCTATAAAATAAGCGACAAAACTCAGCAGTTATAGAGTCATACAGCACGGAAACAGACCCCTTGGTCCAAACAGTCCACGCTGAACATAATTCCAAACTAAACTAGTCCCACCTGTTTGCTCCTGGCCCATATCCCTCCAAACCTTTCCTACTCATGCGCTTTTCAAAATATCTTTTAAATGTTGTAATTGTACCCACATCCACCTCTGCCTCAGGAAGTTCATTCCACACCCGAACCAGCCTCTATGTAAAAAACTTGCCTCTTATGTCTTTTTAAAATCTCTCTTCTCTCACCTTAAAAATGTGTCCCCTTGTCTTGAAATCTCCCATCTTAGGGAAAAGACAACTACCATTAACTCTATCTGTACCTCTCTTTATTTTATAAACTTCTATCAGGTCGCCTCTCAACCTCCTACACTCCAGTGAATAAAGTCCTAGCCTATCCAGCCTTTCTTTATAACTCAAACCTTTCATAACCGGCAACATCCTGGTAAGTCTCTTCTGAACCCTCTCCAGCTTGACATCTTTCCCATAACAGAGTTACCAGAACTGGACGCAGTATTCCAGAAGAGGCCTCACCAATGTCCTGTACAACCTCAACATGACTTCCCAATTCCTATACTCAAAGGACTAAGTAATGAAGGCAAGCATGCCAAATGCCTTTTTAACCACCCTGTCTATATCTGACGTAAACTTCAAAGCATTATGTACCTGCACCTCTAGGTCCCTCTGTTCTACAACACTATCCAAGGCCCTACCATTAATTGTATAAGCCCTACTGTTGTTTGTTGTACCAAAATGCAATACCTCACATCTATCCAGCTTGAACTCCATCTGCCATTTTTCAGCCCATTGACCCATTTCATCAAGATTCCTCTGTAATTTTAGAAAACCTTCTTCACTGTCTACTATGCCACTAATTTTGGTGTCATCCACAAACTTATTAATCGTGCCTTCCATATTCTAATCCAAATCATTTATATAAATGTCAAACAAAAGGCGGCCCAGACGTCGATCCTTGTGGAACACCGTTGGTCACAGGCCCAACCCGAAAAACAACCCTCCACCATTTCTCTCTGTCTCCTGCTGTTAAGCCAATTGTGTATCCAATTGGCAAGCTCACCCCGAATTCCATGTAACCTAACTTTACTAATTAGTCTACCATGCGGAACCTTATGAAAGGCTTTACTAAATTCCAAATAAACAACATCTACTGCTCCGCCATCATCAATCTTTTTGGTAACTTCCTAAAAATCTCAGTCAAGTTTGCGAGACATGATTTTCCTCGCACAAAACCATGCTGACCATCTCTAATCAATTTTTGCCTCTCTAAATGACCATAAATCCTATCTTTTATAATCACATCCAACAAATTACCTGCAACCAAAGCCAGACTCACAGGTCCATAGATCCCTGTTTTCTCCTTACAACCTTTCTTAAACAAAGGCACAACATTAGCCACCCTCCAGTCATCAGGCACCTCACCTGTAGTTATAGATGATGCAAATATTTCTGCAAGGGGTCTTGTAATTTCGTCTGTTTCTTTCCACAATTTTTTAGGGTATGTTAGATCAGGTCTCAGTGATTTATCCACATTTATATTCTCTAAGACCTCCCGAACGTCCTCTTTGGTAATGTGAACTGTTTTTAAAACATAAAAGTTTATTTCTCTGCATTCTCTAGACTCCATTTCTTTCTCCACAGTAAAAACTGGGGTTCAACACAAAGATGACCTCCTTGATCTTTAAGAGGCCCTACCCTCTCTCTAGTTACCCACTTGCTCTTAGTGTATTTGTAGAATTCTGTTTAACCTTATCTGCCAATGCTGTCTCATATCCCTTCTTTGCCTTCCTGATTTCTCTCTTAAGAATACCCTTACACTCTTTATATTGATTAAGAGATTCAAATGAACCAAGTTGTCTATATCTAAAATAAGATTTTCTTTTATTCTTGACTAGAGCCTCAATATCCATTGTTCCTTAATCTTACCAGCCTTACCCTTCAATCTCACAGGAACAAAATACCTCTAAACCCTCATCACCCTTTTGAACACCTCTCACTTGTCAGATGTCCTTTACCTGCGAACAGTCTACTCCAATCAATTTTTGAAAATTCTTATCTCATAATATTAAAATTTACCTTCACTTCAATTAAAAACTTTAAACTTATGGAAGGCTTATCCTTTTCCATAACCATTTTGAAACTAATAGAATTATGATTGCTAGACCCAAAATGTTCCCCCAATTTTACATTAGTCACCTGTCCTACCTTATTGCCCAAAAAAAGGTCTAGTTTTGCTCCTTGTCTAGTAGGAGCATCCACATATTGATAATTAAGATTTTCTTGAACACGTTTGTCAAGTTCTTCACCATCCAAACCTTTAAAAGTATGGTAGCCCCAGTCAATGTTTGGAAAATTGAAATCCCCCATTATTCCAAACTTATTATGCTTACATATATCTGAGATCTCCCTACATATTTGTTTCTCAAGTTCCCTCTTACTATTGGGAGGCCTGTAGTACAGTCCCATCAAAGTGATCTTTCCTTCCTTATTTGTAATTATTTACCCATATATTTTCACTGGACAATTTTTCAGAAATATCTTCCCTAGTTATAGCTGTAATGTATTCCTTAATCCAAAATTCACCACGCCCTTGCCTCCATTCCTATCCTTCCCATCGCATCTAAAACCCAGAAAACCGAGCTGCTAGTCTTGTCGCCTCTCAGCCAAGTTTCTGTAATAGCATGTCCCAATCCCATGTTCTTAAACATGCACCGTCAGCTCACTGACCTTTCATCACAGCTGGAACATGAACATCTAAGAACTTTTCATCAAGGTGTCAATGAGACAAGGACACAGGCACAAAGAAATGGTCTTTTGAGTTGAACCCTCTTCTGCATGTCCCAATCAGGCTTTCTGCTGTTAGCTTGTGTGGATACCTTGTTTGGAAGGACTTGTCAACTCAGTCAGGCTTCACCCCTAACACTATGAATGTTTAATACCAACAAGCCAGACTGCATATAGCTGCAACTTCTGATGAGCTGATCAACATGGGAGAGGATTAGCCTGTGATACTGTAAACATATACGCAACAAAATGTCATGTTTAAGAAGGAGCCAAATAACTGAAGAGGTTTGCACTCACTGGAGCTTGAAGGAAACAGTCTACCCACGGATACAGGCCTCATATTTATTCAAGTTTGTGAACAAGTTATTTCCTGGTTTTTGCCGAATAAGATTGCCCCCATGAGTGCGATTTCAGTGGGCTGTGGTGTTAATGAGTATTCATAACATGCTAATGAATGAAAAACAGGTTCCCTACAGTAAAGATCAGGAAAACTAACTCACCTGAAAGACTGTGAGAGCACAATAGTAAAAACTTTAACCCACTGTCAGAAAACAGAATTTTTGTTATCTTGTGCCCAATTAAGACCCCCTCACCCTTCTAAAAGTTCAGGGTGAGAGGGGTCCACAATATTCTACCCACTGCTTTGCCACTAATTTCAGCATATTGAAATTAATGAATCACTTTTTAACTTAAATAAAAATCCATCAGACATTTAATTGTTTGTCCATGGTGAAATATAAGGATGAGGCCAAATTCGGCATCTGCCTGCCAGGCTTTAAATATAACAGGGCCCCTTAGGTCAGATAGCCATTAGCAATGGTAGGTGCTTGACTTTTTAGAATTCTAACTAGATTTCAGGGCCTGTCAATCAGGATTGATTTTTGGGGAAAAACTGGAATGTCCACAGATGCATGTGCATTCAACCTTCTAACCAGATGGCAAGTGTAAAATCAGAATAATTGGTGTCTAATTTTTGAGCCACAAACATTAATTGTTCTGTTTGTTAAGGGAATCTATTGTATAATGTGTATTGTGAGGGCTGGGACCTCCCTCTCATTTCTTTCACAACCTACATGCTTCTGGAATGTAAAGCAAAGCTTTGTTACTGAGGCATTGATACATTGAGATGGTTCTTCTAATAGAACCAGATTGGCAGAGGATTTTGCTGGGAAATTCACATTCCACAGTAGCGTCTGATGCTGCATTTCTGTTGCAATATTGTCTCAAAAGCAGCCATGATTTAAGTGAGTGCGCTGTAATGTCATCAAAGCAGTGCCAAGATCTCTGACAACACAAAGGCTGACCCAGAGAGAGGTTTCATTTTGCCTGTCTGGCTGGAGACAAATGCGAAAAGCTACTGTGCTACTTTTATTTTTCTTCCCTTAGACCTCAGTCAGACTGGTCACTTTGACAGGACCTCAAATAGTCAGCAATGGTCTCACACTCATGATTAGGAGACATTTGTACTTTGAAACTAGTCTCAATGACAGTAACAGAATACAAAGATTCAATCTTACACAGACTGTTACTGCCAGTGCTTTGTCATTTCCCCACAGAAACTATTTCACTGTTATAATATTCTAGTGCAATAGAGAAATACTGCTGGAGAAACAACTCCACAGTATACATGTCTTTACACAGAGAGTGGTGGGTGTGTGGAATGCGCTGCCGGCAGTGGTAGTGGAATCAGATACCTTAAAGACTTTTAAGCGACTGTTGGATAGGCACATGAATGATAGTAAAATGTAGGGTAGATTGATCTTAGTAGGATAATAAGTTGGCACAACATTGTGGGCTGAAGGGCCTGTACTGTGCTACGTTTCATGAATTATGTGATTGAACCATCTTTGAGCTTAACTGATGAGCCCTATGGGTATTTTGTACCTTCATTTCTCTGTTGGAAAGGGAGCATTGTATTTATATTCTTAATCAACCTGTTCAAATGTGTTATTTGCACACCTCTGGAGCACTGGGACTTGAACCTGGGTCTTCTGGCTTAAGGTAGGAACACTAACGCTGTGCCATAAGAGCCCTTAGCCTTCCATAAGCACAGGGCATCTGAACATGCTTCAGAGCCAGTTATAATCATTACTGTAATGTAGGAAATGGGGCAGTCAATTTGAACACAGCAAGCTCCCATAAACTGCGAAGTGATATAATCAAATATCTGGTTTTGCCCCATTGATGAGAGATAAGTATTGGTATTAGCTAGGACATGGAGGCTAACACCTCTGCTGTTTATTGAAATTGTATAGCAAAATCAGACCAATCCATCTGAGAGAGCAGATGGGGTCTTGGTTTAATGTCTCATCCAAACGATGACACATCCAACAGTGCACTACTCTTAAACTACAGCACTGGTGTGCTAATGTTGATTTTTGTGCTGAGATCCTGGAGTGGGTTTTGAGCCTAGAACCAACAGACTCAAAGATGAGAGAGCTGCCAACTGAGCCACAGCTAACATGACAAATTGAGAATTTGCAGGATGGTTAACAATGTAACAGGCCATGATGTGAACACTCCTTCTTTGGCTATGACCTGTTGACAAGGCGGTTCGTTCTATACCACAGGAGAGTTTTATAGACTATTGAAACCTATATGGTGGGGGCATTACCTTCATCATAGATGGAAGTGAGGGCCAGATCTTATGTCAGTATTTGAGAGGATAGTCTAAAATGGCAAATTCATAAGAATGTTATGAATTATGTATTTTGATAATGCCTTCTGGTTTAATTCAGGATTATCTTCAACTAAGGTAATTGAAAATAAAGAGTGGGTGAATGTAGGTGACGTAAATGTCATCATATACGATCAGACTAACTGAAGAAGCCCTTGTGAAATTTTCTGCTGTTTGATTGATCTCTTTTGGGGTACTGCTTGATTCGCTAAGAGATTCTTTTCCCATATTTGCTCCATTGCCAAATATTTTATTCCAGCTTTATAATGTCGGCTGGCTTCAACCCCACCACCTCCGCACCCCCCCGCCCCACCCCCCACCAAAGCCCCGCTAAAAGTTTTCATCTCTGTCTTACTGAGAGGCTGGATAGAGTGGGTATGGAATTGAATTGAATGATTTATTGTCACTTGCATTTTACAGTGAACAATACAGTCTAATACAACGAAAAGCTTCAACTGTCACCAACAATCCAGCACCATTTTGAACAGTTTAAGAATAAAAAGAGTAAAAAGATATAACTGAAAGAGAGTCTCTCTTCATTCCAACAAAAACAAAGTTGCTGGAAAAGCTCAGCAGGGCTGGCAGCATCTGTGAAGGAGAAAATAGAGTTAACGTTTTGGGTGCGGTGACCCTTCCTCAGAACTACATTCCGCTGCCTCCACCATGGGTCCTGAGCCCTGACCTGGCTCACCATTGACACCTGCGCTGCCACCCCTTCTCCACCACCTCGGCCCCATCCGCCCCGACCTACCAATGCAGGGGTTGCCACTCTAGGCACCATCTCTTCTCCACTGGGCCCACCTCGCTGCCACTGCCAGCGAGTCACATGCCGAACCCGCGCTCGCCCTGCAACCAGGAGTGCCCGGCTCCACTGCCCACTCATCAATAACCAGGAGTCCCCACTCCAGGCCCATTGTGTCTGCAGCCAGGATTCCCTGGCTTCGTTGCTGCCTTGATGACACCAGGAGCCACCTTGCCAATGGTGCCATCTTGAAGAGTCCGCTGCTATCGCCGCTGCCACCTCGATTGGTGGAGGAGCATTGCTGCCAGCCCACACGGCCTGAAGAATGACCTCGCTGCCACTTTCGCCATCTCCAGTGGCCGGGAGGAAAGGCATCCGCCGCTTCTGACCACCAGGGGGCTGCCGCCCTTCCGCATGTGGCCCACTCTCACTGCCACGCCGATGCTGCTGACCAACCCGCCAAAGAAAAGAAAAACAAAAGAAAAAAATGAAACAAAAAGAGAAGTAAAAAGAAAGGAAGCAGATGGTAGTGGATGAACTTGCATGCAGCCCTGCTACTCCACTGCCATTTCGGAAAGCATCTTGGTGACGATGTTTCCACTAGTAAGAGAGACTAGGACCTGAGGGCACAGTCTCAGTGTGAAGGGACAACCCTTTACAACTGAAATGAATGTCCTCCCAGAACTTCAGCTAGAGGGTGGTTAATCTGTGGAACTCATTGCTGCAGAAAGCTGTGGAGGCCAAGTCATTGTGTTTAGGACAGAGCGAGGTTCTTGATTACTAAGGGTTATGGAGAGAAGGCAGGAGAATAGGGTTGAGAATCATGTGGTGGAGCAGACTTGATGGGCCAAATGGCCTAATTCTGCTGCTATATCTTATGTTCTTATAGTCTTTATTACATTGAAGTTTGACTTATCTTGCAATTTCCTGTTACCCTTTGTTTGCATCTGCCATTCACAAATTATAATTCTGAGAACTCCCCAGATTTCTGTCACTGCCATCCTTGTTAAGCTGCAATAACTCCCTACACTTACTTCAGTAAATCAGTGTTAGGATCCTGACATGAACGTGCTATGAACTAGCTCACTGATTCCTTCTGCCTGTCATTGCAGTGTCTGTTTCCCCATATCATTCCATTCAATATGGCATTTCGTCATTTTGCCAAATACCCTCTGGAATTCCCTTCCAAAATCCTTCAAACAGCGACGTTTCAAAAGATTTTCCAAACCTTTCATCTATGACCATGCTTCTGGATCAACTTATAATTTCTTTTCTGCTTTTTTTTGCTCTGGCTTTTCTCCTCCACTTCCCTAGTTTTCACTTCATTCTTTAGTGTGTTATCAGCTATTCTTTTATTTGAAGAAGTTTTTAAAAGTCTATGATGTTGTGTAAAAATTATAGAAAACTCCCTGCTCTGCATAAAGTTGTTCCAGACATGTAACATGATAGAAATACAAAGCAAGATCCTCACCAAACTATATCAGAACTGCAATCATGCGGTCAAATATACTCTGCTATCACTGTGACAGGAAAGCAGTGAGAAATAAGTCCACTGACTGGGTAATTCTGAATTAATTCTACTGAACCATATTTTTGCATATCGTGCATACAGTTCAGTAGAAGCAATAGGGCATTACTGAATATTTAACGTCACAAACATTTTTAAATTGTACAATAAAGATATGGCACAAGTCTCTTAGCTTCTTTTCTGCCATAAACCTATTGTCTTATACCCTTTACCACAAACACCTGCAAGTAGAACTGTTGTAGTTATGAAAGATAAATGTACCTCATTTGTGCAAACTGCTATCAGCCTCAAAGTATCAAATACAGTAGATTCTCTGGAGAGACAAATAGTGAACAGACAATTTAGAAATCTTGTGTAAATTGTGGGTGAACCATGAGTAACTTGAGGTCTCCTGGTGCTGTAAGACAGGTGCTTAAAATTCAAGCCCTGGGGGCAGCAACTTCCAGACACAACAACCCGTTGTCTACCTATTTTCTTTTAAAGATCTTGTATGTTTCGATGGTGTTCTATTAAAAAGAACTGTCTATATATTTTACAGTGCTTCAAATTATATGTGTGCCCAAAAAAATTGATTGATTCAAACAATAGCGGATGAATAGGCATTCAGATATGCCTTCTCATTATATATTGCATGCAATCATAAGCCTACATGAACAGCTTCAAGTTCCCCATGAAGCAGAAGGTCATGGCTGAATGTTGGAGATCCATTGCTGAGCAAGAACAGTATTTTCACCTGTTTGAGTAGTAACCAGTTGTTCCAAACTTTGCTCATGAGTTCAGTTAGTTATGAGGCAAATGGGGTGCAGCAGGGTGTTGTATATTTTTAACATCATCCCAGTATATAAAAGTAATCTATATTGTTTAATAGCAAAAATGCAATTTAAATTTCATCCTTATGTTCAGGAACAATCAAACTTATTTATTATTTAGTCATATGTATTGTGTTTTCTGCTTCAACCGCCACTAGTACAAGTTCGCGATAACACAGTGTGGAGCTAGAGGAACACAGCAGACCAGGCAGCATCCGAGGAGCAGAAAAGCTGATGTTTCGGATTGGGACCCTTCTTCAGACCCTTCTTTGCCTGACCTACTGTGTTCCTCTAGCTCCACACTGTGTTGGCACAGTTTGCACAAATGAGGTACATTTATCTTTCATAACTACAACAGTTCTACTTGCAGGTGTTGTGGTAGAGGGTATAAGACAATAGGTTTATGGCAGTTCTTAATATCTCCGAGGACAAGTTCAAAATGCTTTCAAAGGCTGACTTTTCAGTGAATACAACGAATGCAGGAAGCATGTTCCTAGTGACCATTGACTCCAGAATCAGGGGTCACAGTCTGAGGACACAGGGTAGGCTGTTTGGGAGTGAGATGAGGAGAAATTTCTTAACCTAGAGAGTGGTGAGCCTTTGGAATTCTCTGCCACAGAAGGTGATTTAGGCCAAAACATTGAATATTTTCACAAAGGAGTTGGATATAGTTCTTACAGCTAAAGGGATCGAAGGGTTTGGGGAGAAATTTGGAACAGGGTGCTGAGTCGGATGATCAGCTATGATTATGTAGAATGGTGGAGCAGGCTTGAAGGGCTGACTAGCCCTATATGACACCTGCTCCTATTTTCTATGTTTCTATGAATATTTTACTTTGTCATCATCAAAAAGAACATAATGGTAAATGTTAACAGATGCTTCTTGAGTCGGTTGGTACAATTCCACACGTTGATGCATGAACTATCACAACACCGTTTTATGAGGTACTCAGGCCTCACTGCCATCTGGCTTTGTACCAGTTTACACAAACAGAAATTGCTGGAAAAGCTCAGCAGGTCTGGCAGCATCTGTAGAGAGAAAGCAGAGTTAACATTTCAGGTCCAGTGAAAAGGGTCACTGGAAAGGTTAACTCTGTTTTCTCTCTACAGACGCTGCCAGATCTGCTGACCTTTTTCAATAACTTCTGCTTGTGTTTCTGATTTCCAGTATCCACAGTTCTTTGGTTTTTTTAGAACCAGCTTACTTTATTAACTCACTGACTCATCTATGAGAGACATGCTATAATAAAGGACATTTACTACCGCATCATAGAATTGTACAACCAGGGTGGAACAGGAATGATGAAGCATTAAACAAATGGAGACATTTCACTGTGAAAACACAAAATTGTATTTTTGGCAGGAGATCAATTGAGTTCATTCAGGTTAGCAGCAGAAACTTTCCACACTGACTTAAACACTTGCTAAATACAGACATTCAAAGTTTATGTTGGCTAAATAATGACACATGATGCTGTTTTAAGACCATGATTCAATAACAGATTACATCCATGTCATTTTTTAAACTGGGTGATTAATATATCTCATTATGAAATACCGACCTTTCCTTTCCTGATCATAGAAGATCAGTGTCTTTATAGCAAAGTTGATGGAACTAAATTTAGTGACTACGTAACTTGCACAATGCAACTCCGTTTACACATTACTTTACAGCAAAGCAACATGATCTGTCTATCCAGATCTGTTATTTGTTGCATAACAGAAGATGTTTTAATTTAACACACAGAAAACCCACAAAAATGTATCCTTTACATTTTAAAGATGAATGTCTAAATGAGGAAAGTTGCCCTTCCTCCTGCCATAGTTATTTGAACTAAATGGACTATTGTGATTCCGTTATCTCAATTTTTCCTCCCGTTCTTCTTTCTCTCCATGGCCTCAGTGATTCTTGCTGAGGTTCAGTTCCACTGAGCTTTGATGAAGAGTCATCTAGACTTGAAACATTAGCTTGCTGTCTCTTCACAGATGTTATCTGACCTGCTGTGATTTCCAGCAATTTTTGTTTTCAGTTCAATTCCACTGATATTGTGCATCTCCTAAACCTTTGTATCAGCCTAGCGTGCAGTGCTGAGAAGCCCGTACAGGCTTTTTTGGGAGCACCAGCTGAAGATCTCACTGCAGGTGGAGGGCAATGAGAGCTACAGCTGATCCATCTTTCCTGAATCATTATACAGAGGTCATTTCTGGTGTCCTTTTGAGGTTTGCAGCTTGAGGTCAGCCAATTCCGCATATTCTGATGACCACACTTAAGAGTTCTGATCAGTTTTGCTCAGTCCAACTGATGCTTTTGCTGTTGGGGAACCAATTGTTACTTTCGTTCTATAAAAACTAGACAATGGACCAAATTCCACTTGCACAGAGATGTCAATGAGGGATGAGCAAATCAATTTGAATGAATTTTATTAAGGAAAGAATAAGAATTTCTCTTTGTTGCAAAGAATGTGCTTGGGCCTCAGCATAATTGGGAGGAGATAGTGGGGTAATATAGGGTTTATAATCTCAATATGGGTTCAAAACCCACCATGATAGCTGGTGGAATTTCAAGTTAATTAATAAAATCTGGAAATGAAAGTTGTCTCTGTTGTAGTGACCACAATGATTGTTATTAAAAACCATCTGCCATCTTTAACCAGTCTGGTCTACATGTGACTCCAGACCCAAAGCAATGTGTCTTCCTCTTGACTGCTCCCTGAACTGGTCTACCAAGCCATTCCATTCAAGCATGTTTAGCGATGAGTCATAAATGCTGGCCTTGCCAATAATGCCCATAATCCTATAAAAGAATAAAGAAAAATGAAACGACTTGTTGAATGGTTTATTTCTGTGTTGTAATTTCCACAGAAAAGGAAAATCATCAATGTGAATTTTGTTGCTGTTCGTACCAGCTGCCTTTGTGGTTGATTTATACAGTCAGTTTAATGTCAATCTGAAAGAAATTATTGGTTTGTAAATCATATCTATTAGGGTATTAGTTGGCCCTTTCATAGATACTAGAGTTTTGGACCAAATTATATTTACAGCTAAGCAGTAAAGGTGGAAGAATGGTGTGCCACTCCACAGGTGAATTAATTATTTAGTTACATATTATTTTAGCCCATTAGACCGTTAAATCATACGGGTGCATCAAGAAATATGAATATCATTTGTAGAACAAATAGAAAGAAAATAAATGGATTGAACTGTGAGCTAATTTGAAGAGTAAACTGGCACAAAGGGAACATTAGATTGGAGCACGATGAGCATTGCAAGGAAATTATTCTCCCAAAGGAAGTACTGTCTGATGATTCTAAAAAGCTCCTGTCACTTTATAGATTCTTGTATAGTAGATGTACAAGGTTAAGGTGTTGATTATAACTGATAATTAAACTCACAATAATGGTGTTAATGTAATAGAGGAACAGAAAAGGTGTGGTGTTCAGGGTCATTTATTAGTCTAGGGTACAGAACAGCAGCTAGTTTTCAGTGAATGCTGAACGGCCAGGGGTCAATGTTATTACTCCAAATGTATAGTAAAACCGGCTGTATCTCAATTATAGGGAAGATCCATGTACACACTAAATTAGACAATGTTTCAAAAGAATGGAATATGGGTGATGGCATGTTGAATAAAGCAATAATTTGTCCTCTTATTGTGATGCTGTTCCAAGAATTAAATGTATTATTTAGAGACCCTTAATTCAATAGCATTATCAATTGAAAGGAGAATAATCGTGTAAAAGCAGCCAGGGAGCAGAGCAGAAAGCACTCAGTCTCGAAAATGAATAGGAAGAGGAGAAAAGGGTCAAAAGATCACTCACTGAATAGGGCTATATATAAGATGTTGATAAATGCACAAGGCAGTGGCTGGAACCATCTTCTGTCTTGGGTGGAGGTGGAAAGGGCATTTAGTGAGGCAGGATGGTAGTGTACTTGAACCCCACAACCTTCCAGCTTCCACATCAATCAAGTCTCTGCAAGTCTCCCTTCCCACCCCACCACTAATTGTGGTCCTTAGGAGGCCAATTAATGACAATGAAGTGCTCTATCCTACCACCACTGGATTAACCCAGCTGCCAGTGGATCTGTTACCGCGCGGCATGCATGGCAGTCAGAACCATACAGCTATCCTGGGGACCTCGATCAGAGGTACTTAGTACCTGATTTACAGGTCTGGACATTGGGAAATGGGGGAGTGGTGTGCGAACCAACCACCCCTGGATGAAGCCCCCTCATGATCCTTTACCTGGCTCATTCTGTAATCCTGGGACCCTTGTGTGTGTTTTCTGTAAGAATCACAGCCTCCCGCTGCACAGTACAAGACCTGCTGACCTTTCACCATCTGGCTGTGAAAATTTGCACCTCCCTCTGGCTGGCAAGCCTGTTCCCCACCCTAGTTCATCTACGGGGCCACTTTCCTGGAGGTGAGTTCAGCTTCATGCCCACTAGTGGCTTGTTAGCCTCCAGGTTGGAGAGAAGGTACTTTCACTTTGGGAACTTCTGTTCCACTTTCCTGCCATCCTTATTTGGATGGAGAGCATCTGGTGACAACTTCACCAATGAGTAAAATCATATTGAGTGCCTATTCCCCACATGGGTGCAAGCTTCTGGTCCCATTCTGGGTCCGATAGTTGGATTGTGAAGTGCAGATGAAAATCCTGCCCAAGTTACTAAACAAACAGTCAGATCTAACAGAAATGCGACAATCAATCACCACATTTTGGCTGTGCCTGAATTGACGTTCTTCTGAGTTCTGCTAAACAAGATTGAAACCCAAGAACATGTTGTTTATCTCTGATCATGAGTTGTTAAGATTATTTAAAAGAATGAAGTCAATAAAAATTCATAATCCAGTGATTAAATTACACTGAAAGTACATCACAGTGGAACTTATTATTGCATAGGGCAGATGACCAAATTTCCCAGCATTGGGCAAACCTATATTCATCTAATTTTACTATTTGTCCTAGATTGATGCCAACTGTGATAATGTACGATGTGTGTTGTAAAACAAGCTAGCTTTGCGTTAGCTATTAAAAATTGAGAAATAGGCAAAGATGCACAACTAGTATTACTTCACCATGAGTGTTTTGTTTTCCTGTTAAAATAGTTGGGTGAGTTGAAAACGCATTCCTAGAGATTACTGTGCAACACAGACTAGTTTCTGATAGGACACTGGGCACATCATGCTGGATGAATAAGAGGTTGTTATTGACAAATACCAGTATTAATGCACAACTTGACCTGTAATTCAGAAAGTTGATTGTCGCATGGTGAGAGTAGAACTTTGTGGTTGATTAACGCCACTCTGCTGTTTGCATGGCACAAACACTATCATGCAACGTACAACCCTTGTCCTCCTTTATTTTCTAACTGTCCTATTAACATGTTAGTTGCTGTTTACATACCTTGCAGAAAGCTAGGATTGGAACTTGCCAACATTGTTTGTTTCTTTTTCAAAAATATGATTATTGTCAACATTTCTGACCCTGAACCTGCAAGTAGTAAATTGTTTTTAGAGATTTAAAGTAAGTCAACTTTTTTCTTTTCCTTCTGCACTTTGGTAGGAATAATAAAGCATAGGCTATTTTCTAAATGGGGAAAGGCTTTGGAAATTTGAAGGACAAAGGAGTTAGGATTTCTAGTTCAGGATTCTCTTAAGGTAGACATATAGGTTCAGTTGGCAGTGAGGATGGCAAATGTCATGTTAGCTTTTATTTCAAGAGGGCTAGAATACAAGAGCAGGGATTTAATGCTGAGGCTATATAAGGCTCTGGTCAGAAAGAATTTGGAATATTGTGAGCAATTTTGGTCTCCATATCTGAGGAAGGACATGCTGGCCTTGGAGGGAGTCTAGAGGAGGTTCACAAGAATGATCCCAGGAATTAAAGGGATCATCATATGAAGAGCGGTTGAGCCCTCTGGATCTGCACTTGATGGAGTTTAGAAGGATGGGGTCTCTGACTGAAACTTACAGAATACTGAGAGGCCTGGATAGAATGGATATGGAGAAGATGTTTGCACTAGTAGGAGAGACTAGGACCCAAGGGCACAGACTCAGCGTTAAGGGATGACCTTTTAGAACTGAGATAAGAAGGAATTTCTTTGGCTAGATGGTAATCTGTGGAACTCATTGCTGCAGAAGACTCTCGAAGCCAAATCATTGAGGGTACGTAAGACGGAGATAGATAGGTTCTTGATTAGTAAGGAGATCAAAGGTTACAGGAGAAGGCAGGAAAATGGGGTTGAAAAACATACCAGCCGTGATTAAATGGTGGAGCAGACTCATTGGCTGAATGGCCTAATTCTGCTCCTGTCTCTTATGGCCTTCTTTCCCTTTCCATTTGGCTCCAATTCACCATACTTTTCAGTTACTCCTCTATTTATTGTTAGATCTTTAAGTGATACATTGTTGGTCATACATTCAGTCAGGTTCCAGATGCTTCATTACCATCACCACACTTTTATTAACTCATATGCCAAAAATTTGCAGATGTTAAAAATTGTCAGAAATAAACAGTTTATCCCAAGAATCCCAGCAAAATCTGGTCTTTATTTGTAATGATTGTAGCTTGAGCGCTAGGGAAACTTAATCGACATAAAAGCAAAACAAAACTTCATGGTACTTGTGTTGAGTATTTTGTCTGGTAGTGGTGAGTAGAAGGTAGCCTGTGGTGATGTTTACCTGACGTGTATATTGCAGCTTCGTTTTTGGTTTCACTCTTGATATTGCAGGTCAGGAAGAGCTGATGAACAGACAAACAGGCCTCAGAGGGTTTTTTCTGTTTTCTGCAACCCCCTGTGATATACATAGTTCCTCATTGTCTTCTAAGACCCAGCTGAGATTAAACACTAGCCCACAGATAAAAATGACTAAATGCTATTTAAATGCATTTGCAACAAAATCCAATGTACTAACAATGTCACTACTTTGTAATTTCAAATGAATTAATTTGCTAAAATAGCACACTCTGGAATTTCAATCCCGTGATTGAGCTTGGGGAAAGGAGAAGATTTTTGTCTGAAAATAAGCAAAGATTACTGCAGCGCGATAGGGGATGAGCAATTAAAAGTATACAGGGAGAAATATATGTAAGGAACAGGCAGGCATATACTTGAAGAGTGGTATAGATCACTGTGCTTAATATCTTAAAATGACATAATAGAAGCTGAATAAGTTCACACTTTCATAAGGGATGCTGAGAGTATCTCCTTGAAGTGACGATAGCACAAATCTCCCTGCACCCTTCTAAACTCCAGCGGAAACATATCCAGTCTTTTCAACCTTTCTTCATAAGACTCAGTCCAGGCGTTGATCTAGTAAACCTCTTGTGAACTGCAGGCAATGCAGTTACAATCTTCCTTGAAAAGGAAGCCAAAATTGCAAACAAAGTAGTTGAGATGTGGTTCTCACAGAGCTATGTATGACTGAAACATAACATCCTGACTTTTATTGTTCAAATCCTTTCATGGAAAAAGGGTATTATCCCATAAGCCTTCTTGATTACTTGCCGTATCTGCGTACTAACCTTTTGTGACTCATGCACCAGAACTCCTCAATCCCTCTGTACCTCCAATGTTCACAGATGTTCATTACTGTTTAAGTAATACTGTGTTTTCGTTCTTCCTGCTGAAGGGAACAAATTTACACTTACCCACATTACACTCCAACTGCCAGATTTTTGCACACTCTATACTTTTGCAAGTTCCTAATGTTTTTGTCTACCTACCTTGTGTCGTCGGAAAATTTACCTACCTTGCAGTTGTTCCTGTCATCTAAGTCATTGTAAATTTTAAAAGGTTGAGACTCCAGCACAGAGCCTTGTGGGAGCAGACAAAAGCAATTTTATGCATATTGTCTGCTTTTTGCCACCAAACCAATTTTCTATTAATGCAAATATGTTAATCCCTACACCATGAGCTCTTATTTTATACAATGACTTTTATTCTGGCATCTTATCAAATGCATTCTACAAATCCATGTACAGAACATCCACCAGCTCCCCTTTATCCACACTGCACTGTATCAACTCAAAAAACTCTAATATATTGGTTAAATGTGATTTTTCCCTTCATGAAACAATGCTGATCTTCTCGATTACCTTGGTTTTTCTATAATCTCTTTAATGATCAATTCTAACACTTTCCCCACAACAGACAACAAACTAAGTGGCCTGTAGTTTCTTGATTTCTGCCACCATCCATCTTGAATAGAGGTATTACTTTCCAGTCTGATGGAACAGTTCCTGAATCTAGGGAAGTTTGGAACATTAACACCAATGGGTGGAATCTTATAGGAGTCTGAGTGAAATGGACTATGGTGAAATTTGTGGCAGAATCAGACACAAATTCTGATACGGCCCATCCTGATTCTGGGAGCATCCCACTGTGTCTTTCTTCGGCTAGTTTCTTACTGGCCAGTGCCAATCAAGTTGTCAGTTTAGGAGGATTATAGCTGGCTAAATGCTCTATTAACGTTGCAACTCACCTCATTAATATTCGGCTTCCTACCTTACCAAATACACTGACCAAGCTAGACTACAGCTTGCCCCCACTGGCTACAAGGAATCTCCATGTCACACAGTACCAAACAGCATCTTGGGATGATCCATGAACACCAGCTGCGTGCGCACTCATCCATAGACATTGGTATCTGATACTTCCCAACCTGTCATGACCACCAGGGCACCTCTTCAATCCCTTTGCAGGATGCTTAAGATGCGCAGACTCACATTCTGGGGCACACTGCCAACTAGCATTGAAAAGCTGCAGCAGGAACACTTAGTGCTTAGGGACAGACACCAGTTTGTGGATTGGACAATGCTCGCTTGTTCTCTGTGACCACTCACTCAGTACCTACCTGCACACTCACAGCATCCATGTCCTGTCTTGCCTCATAGCACATTGTTGTTTGAGCCAGATCCTAAATGTAATCAGCGATGCCATAATGACATGTTTTTTAGTGTGGCCGCTTGGACAGCTGCTTCTCAGTGGGAACCTGTCCAGGGGTGTAGAGGAATGTCTTGCTGCACAACATACTGAGATGTTACCTACTCCAGTATGTGCCAGCTGCCTGAGCAGCAAACACACTGCCCATTTATGCTACCAAATGCCCATGTTGAAAACTGGGTGTGGAAGCAGGCCCCAGTCCAATCAAGAGGGAGTGCCAGTCACAGGCACAGAATGCAATCAGTCCAGGAGCTTGGCAACAGTGAGTATTGCTCACGGTTAGGGATATTTATGACCACAGTCCAGAAAATGAACAATAGTCCATCTTTGAAGGGTCTAGGCCCGAAACGTCAGCCTCTCTGCTCCTATGATGCTGCTTGGCCCGCTGTGTTCATCCAGCCCTGCACCTTGCTGTCTCGAATAGTCCATCTTGTAGGGCCTGAAGAAGCAGCCAAGGGAATAGTGCATCATCAGCAGTCAGGACCTGCAAACACAGCAGTCAGAAGTCTGGCCATCATGTCTAAGGGCTGTTAGCTGACGTCATTTGGAGATTTGGGGTGAATACGGTCCTAGAGGGACTAGAGGTCTGTTGATCCTTCAGGAGGCTGAAAAGGAGGGTCTGTCGGGGTGGTATGGGGATCATTACAGAAAAGGGTTATGCAGTCAAAGCTGGAAGGCAGAAGAGGCTTTTGTACAGTCGGGGAGAGAGACTATGATGAGGTTGATGGAGGATATGCGGAATAGCATTAGCGGGCCTGGTGGTCTATGGGAGAGGGTGCTGATAGGGACCACCATCGTGTCCTCCGCATTGTGAGTGTTGAGGACAACAATGGGCATCGGTAAGGTGTGATGTTGGAGTTCATGGGACAGGGAGGACAGCTGGAGGTGAAGTGCGATATAATGTGTGTTCACACCAGGGTGGGGTGGGACAGTGATGGTGATGGATGGAAATGGGCTGTCAGGATGGAGCATGGGGACGAAGGGAACATGGGGATTCTGTGCGGTTACCTGGTGACCAGCTAGAATCCAGTGCTGATGATATCCACTGGATACTGTATTCCCTGCCATTTCTTGATGTGGAATTTGACCAGAAAATGGCTGGGACAACATCCAGAATGGGCTGAGTCAGCGTCACTTCACTGGATAAAAATGCACAATACACTTTTTCTGGACACTGAGGAACAAATGCACAAAGCGGCCATTTAAATTGCTATAATTTAATTGTTCACTTGCTATGTATGTAAAGTGGAGGTGCTTAGACATCAGATGCTGATCGAAAGCCATTTGCACCAGACCATCAGTCTGCTTGCAGATTGAACACTGGCTTCCCAATGATGCTGACGTTAACAGCAAAGACTTTAATAAGAGGCAAATGCTGGCAAAGGTGACCCACTATTCATGCATCTTTGCTGTTTGCAAGGTTGCTGTTTGAGGCACAGATCAGCACTTGATTATCTGTCATGTAAGCTAACAATGGTCTGTACTAAATGCAATGAAAAGTTGAATAATTGATGTAGGTTTGGGATGAGAAACTTATCAGAGCACAGCAGACCTTTGATTTTGATATCACGTGCTGCTCACTCAGTTGGCACAGCACATTCACCGTGTTGGTCCACATGTTGAAACTGAATAAATGACGTGGCCCTCATTGTCTGGGTCTAGCGTGTCTCACTGTATGGACGAGTGTTGTTCAGTCCTTAACTGCAGGGTGTGCCACCAAGGGCTCTTCTGAGACCTAAGAATCTATTTTGGGGCTGTTTGTTTCAGGCTTTAAAACAGACAATAATCACCATCAATTGGCAACTTCCCAGCAAGTGTTTGCTTAGCGAACCATACCACTTGTGGAAAGCATATGAGATTACCTCAACATCAAGATGGACCTTGCCACACTAGTTACCTGATTCTGTCACATGCCTTCCCTTAGTCCATATTGCTCAGACACCTATAACATCAATAAATATCTAATAAATGTAGCCAGCAAAACTCTAGGAAGATCCGATCAAGGGCAGAGGGAAATTCCAAATGCAAGTCATGGATTTCCTATCCCTCCATCCTCGCCCTTCCCAAGCATCTGTCACAGATGCTCTACCACTGCTGTCAACAGTCATGGAATCGCAACAATGAATGTGATCATAAAAAACACAAAAGCTTGTAAACTTATTTTTCCCCAAGGTACTCTGTTTTGTTTCAGAGGGATGTGTATAATGTCATTTACTTCTCATGACCTTCAGGAATGATTCACCCTGAATGAATTATGCGTGCTGGGTGCACCTATGGCAATGAGTATATGTGTCTGGTGTCTCACTTATTAGCAGCCTTGGCAGAAATCTAAGCAGATTGCCTTCCTCACCCTCTCAAACACAGAAATTGAGTTTTATTAGGCAAAGCCAAGCAATGGAGGAGAGTGTGTTTTTTTTTTAAATTCTCACAGTTTGCATCACACAAAGGATTGCAGTGCTGTTTTTGAGGAAGGAAATAATTTGGTACAGCACAGCTGTCCTTGAGACTGGAAATAGTCACTGGGCCAATCCTGGATCCAGCTGAAGTTTTGCCAAGTGCACAGGCACACAGTATCAACTCACAAACTGAAACCTTGGGTTTTCCAAACCACGTTAATTATGTTGATCCCTGCTCCAGTCCAGTAGTCTTATAACTATGTTATTTTGTATTACCATCTTATGAACGGCTCTGCAACTTTTTTTTTTCAATTAAAATCCTGGCATGGAAATATTGATGTGGAATTTGAAGTAATGGAAATCATAGAGTCCATCACCATTTGGTACTGAGCCTTTAAATAGTGCCAAGGATCTGATTGAATGATGAAACAGGTCAAGGGACAGAACACTCTACTTCTGTTGATTGCTGTAGACTTAAGGGAAAATTTCATTTTATGTTGCTTATGCTAGACTTGGTCTCTCTCCAAGGTGGTATAAACTTCAATTCAATGAAATAAAGTTGCTCAAAGATTGAAGTAGTTATTTATCTATGGCACTGCCAGCAATTTGCTTTTTATACACCAATGGACAAATGGACATTTAACATGAAATTCTGCCCATCCACCCTGTCAGTTTTCTTTTATTCCTCTCCTGATGGCCCACAGTTCTAGAGAGAATTTCCATAAGCCACGAATGTGCATAGGTAAGATGACTACACATAGACCTTGTGTGAGGATCATCACAATGCTCTGCTTAGCTGATGTACAGGCACATAGCTACCTCAGGAATCAATAGACTGCAAATCAGGAGTGCAAACCATGGATAATCTATCTTTTGTCCAGTCCATATTCCAGTTGTAGTACCTGTACCCTTGACTCCACTTAGATCAGCTAATTCTCAATACTTAGCCAGTGAGCCCCCAGGAGGACCATTTCAAATCATGTAAATATGGAATTTGCTGCATTCAGTCTGTATATAATTCTGTCTAAAGGAATTGTTTTCCAAATTGTTGTGAAGCAGCAACATTGCACTTGAATTGACGTATTCTCATCAGGATAAAGTTAGATTTTGTGCAAGCTGATTTATTTTGTATATATTCACCCTTGACCTGGCACTGTTCTCTGCTCCACATGATTCATGGAAAGCAGTATCAGTTATTATATCTGGGATCAATAATTCAACATTTGTTGCCAGATATTATATCATATGTTTCTTCAGCATTTAGCCATTTGTCACACCAGTCATCTCCTGAGATTTGAGCTCCTCTCATAATAGTAATAAAATTTCAGCATTTTTGGAATACTTCATACAATATCAATGGGGATGGTGAACACTGAACACTGCAGTATTCAATTATTCATTCCATTCAACTGCATTTGAATTTACTGGAAGCATGATTTGGATCATGCTAAATGTAAACAGCCTAAATTGAAGTGGATATGGATTAGGATTTTTTTTTTCATGCGATCATTGTTTTGTGCACAGGAGCTCTATACTTTTACTTGATCATTTTACAAAACCAAGCGTCTCATAACGTATTATATCTAAAGCGTTCCAATTATAAATTAGGACACTTGGACCTAATTTCATTTTATAATGTATTATGATGAAACATTAAGCATGCATCCTCAGGGGGCATGATCTCCTATTTCATGTCAGGCATGAGAGCACCCACATTTATAGCATTTCGAATGAAAAATTAGTTTGCGATGTAGAGGTTTCCTGCTCACGGAGGGGAAAGGGAACATCTCTTCTCTTGCCCACTGACTACCTCAGAACCTCCAAGGCTGTATGCAAGAGTCTTGATGCTTTCTGGGCACTCCAATCCTACTTTCTCCATTGCCTACATTCGTACTTCGCTTTCAAGAGATGCTAACTGCTATAAATTGACAAGTTCCAATATCTGCACCCACCACTGTTTCATCCACTCCTGACCAACTATGCCAGCCAATAAATAGTTTGGGATTACTGGCTGTGTGCCAGCAAGATTAAAATGGTCAGGCAGTCCAAATATTGCATGAAACCTGAGACAATATTGACTAGGGTCTGCAATGTGTGCTTCACACCATATGAATCTGTATTTGGATTTTTAGGTAACTACTTAATCTCAATAAATGGTAGGTTCAGGAAATTTCAGATCTCCATAGGTTCTTTGTTAAAAATGTTAAGCCATTTTAATTTTGAAATAATTTTAACTAGAGTAGTAACATTAGTCAAACGTGAGGAACGGGTTTTTGACTGTAATACTAACCATACAGAACTAAAAACAAACATTTTAATACAATTGGAGGAATTTTAAATATTTTACTATCTTCCCTTTTTTTAACCTATTCTTTCATCTTGTAAGTTCACCTTTTCATTCCACATGATACTCTCCCAGTTCTCAGTACTTCATATTTGTATACAGTTATGGCAGTGTGTTTAAAATATTCCCTCTTTATTTCTGGAATGTGGATAAGAAGCCATCTCAAGCTGATGAAATGAAAGTCTCCTATCTTTGTTGATTGTGACAGAACTATGTTTTGTTGAAGTTCTTGGTAAATTGGTATAAGCATTACAAAATTCCTCACAATTTGGCACAAGACTGATGGTCTCACTCAGAGGTGATGAACACAGATAGTGTTAAGAGAGAAAAATGCACAGAATTTAGAAGGGGATCTTTTTATGAGCTATGTTCAGAGTGCACCCAGCAGTATTCTATATTACACCCGTTAAGAAAAAAAATTGACTGTGAAGTTCTTCAGATGGAAAGGCATTATGTAAAGGCTGTTCTTAGTTGTACTGTGCATGTAAGCCATAGCTCAGTTGGTTCCAGTTTCTCCACAGAATCAAAAAGTGTGTGTGCACGTCCTTCTCTAGGAACTGAGCACCAAGAATCAAAGAGGGCACTACTGGGGAGTACCAAGTGAGCTGCACTGTCAGAGATGCTCACCATCCAATGAGGTGGGATTATAGGTCGAAGGTTAGGTTGGAGATGCTGCAGTTGATCTACTGGAACTGGGGTTTTGACAGATGTTGTACATTTGAGGTTAGAGGAGTGCACTGTCTCTTTCTGGTCCCACTGTTCCACCAGGCAATACAGCAACTTAAATGTTTCATCCAGTTACCAATATGGCCAATGGTATACTCTATTAGATTTAGAAAAAAAAGATACATCAACCAGGTTTCTTTAATAAACCACAAAATTATTGATGTTTTTGTGAAAACAGAATATGTCAAAGATGTTAGGTTAATTACAAGCAATTTGATATAGAGAGTATAAACATTTATCCTTCTACATAAACCTGATAGATGCCTCAGTTAAAAGAAAGGAAGAGTAATAAAGAACTTTCTCTGCATTGAGATTAATTTTGAAACAAAACACTTTGATCAATAATTGTAGGTTCTTGAAGGGAAAGGATAATTTATAAAATGTTCAAGATGGTTTTTCAGTTCGTGTCTTGGCACATGTTGATAGGTATTACTGGGGCTTTTGCAGACAAATTTCATTCAGAAATTGTTTGGAATTCAGAGACATTTTAGCAGAACAACTGCATCAGTTTTAGTTATTAAGCTGGACCCTCCAAATAGATTTTCTCAGAAAGGATGAGGGTGAGCTGGATAGCCTGTCTCTCCTAGCAGGCTCTAAGCCAACTGAAACCCAAACAATATCAAAGATAAAGCCATAACATAAACCTAGGCATATGATTATCAGTAGACAAAGCCAAATAATGGATAGTGAACTGGTTTGTGGGCAGGAAACAGCAAGTGGGGATAAGAGATTCTTTTTCTGGTTGACAATCCATGATGAGTGGGGTGCCAGAGGGATTAATGCTGGGAACACAATACATATTAATGACTTGGAGGAAGGAAGTGAATGTACTGTAGCCCAATTTGCAAACAATACAAAAATAGGTGGAAAAGCAGTTTGTGAGAGGGATACAAACTGTCTACAGAGAGATATGGATAGGTTAAGTAAGTGGGCAAAAAGTTTGCAAATGAAGTGTAATTTGGGATAAAATGAAGTACAGAAAATTTCTACACAAGGTACTTTGGAGGGACTTTTTTTTTCCTTTATTCATTTACGGGATGAGAGCGTCACTGGCTAGGCAGCATTTATTGCCCATCCCTAATTGCCCAGTGAGCAGTTAAGAGTCAACCACATTGCTGTGGATCTAGAATCACATGTACGCCAGACCAGGTAAGGATGGCAGTTTCCTTCCCTAAAGTACATTAGTGAACCAGATAGGTTTTTCCCGACAGTCAGCAATGAATTTTTCGAATAGATTCTTAATTCCAGATATTTATTGAATTCAAATTCCACCGTCTGTCATGGTGGGATTTGAACACGGGCCTCCAGATTGTTGTCTGGATCCCTGAGTTAATAGTCCAGCAATAATACAACTTGGCCATCGCCTTCCCCTGGATACATGTACATGAAACACAGAAAGCTAGCACACAGGTGCAGCAGATAATTTGGAAGACTAATGGAATGTTAGTCCTTATTTTGAGGGAGTTGGTGTACAAAAGTAGGGAAGTCTTATTGTAACTATGCAAGCTGCTGGTGAGACCACGTGGAGAATACAGTGAGCAGTTTATGGAAAAATATCATTTCATTGGAGGTAGATTAGAAAAGGTTCACTAGGATGATGCCTGGTATGGAAGAATTGTCTTATGAGAAATGGCGAAACAGATTGGGATTCTACCCAGTGGAGTTTGGAAGAATGAGAGGTGATCTCATTGAAACATATGGGATTCTTAAGGGGCTTGGCAGGTGTTGGGAGGATGTTTCCCCTCATTAGAGAGTCTAGGACCAGAAGGCATCGTGTCAGAATAAAGGGAGGCCAATTTATGGCCGAGATAGGGAGGAATTTCTTCTTGCAGAAGTTTGTGTGTCTTTTGAAAAACCTTGCCACAGAGAGCTGTGGGGGCAGAGTCCTTGTTATATTTAAGGCTAAGGTAGATACATAAATTCTTGATCAGTTGGAGAATCAAGGGGTTACGGGGAAAAAGGGGGGAAGTGAACGTGAGCAATGTCAGATTAGCCATGATCCAGTTGAATGGTGGAGCAGATTTGAGGGGCCAAATGGCCTACACCTGTTTGGATTTGTTATGGTCTAATTAGCTTAAGCAATGTGACCTCCAAAGAGAGTCTTTAAACAAAAAGACCCAATATACGTTTTTTTTAAAAAAAGACTCAGGTTCAGTGTCCAAATAAACCACTATCTACAGGGTCCTTTAACATGATTTTTAAAAAAATACTAATAATGAACTGTCTCATCGCAAAGTGTATAGGATCGCAACAGGCTTGGATAAGGCAGGTAAGTAAAATCTGTTCCCGTTAGCTGGTGGTACAAGAACTAGAGGACACCGATTTAAAATTTCTGGGTGAGATGTGCAGAGGAGATGTAGGAAATAATATTTTGCACAGTGAGATTAGAAACTCCCAGGTAATGACCTTGGTCTAGGTATTCATGAGCATGACCGAAGCAGAGATGACCAATGATTTCAAAAGAAAGTTGGGTGGGCACTTGAAAGAAACAAACTCGCAGAGATTCTGGTATTGAGGAATATAGACCTGATGGGATTACTCTTCGAAAAGTGCCATATGTGACTCTCCAACTTTGATTGTTAGGCCAAGGCCCCATTTGCGCTCTCAGGAGGAGATAAAAGATCCCATGACACTATTTCAAAGAAGAAGATGGTATTCATTCCTGGCATCTTGGCTTATATTTATCATTATTCAAAATCATAAAAGAAAAGCAGATGATCACATTGCTGTTTGGGGGATCTTCCTGTGTATATATTAGCCATTCACTTTTCTAATGTTACAACAGTGACAACACTTCAGGAGTATTTTATTGGCTATTTACACTTTGGGATGTCTGGCTGCTGTGGAAAAGTACTATTTAAATGTAAGATTTTCTCTTTTTTCTCTTTTTCTATTTCTAATCAGTTCAAACTTATGACATTGGCCCTGAAACAGCGTTATGGAATATAGTTTCCAAATGTTTACATTTTTCCCTTGTAGTTCCTTTCTTCTTACCAGCATCAAGAACCTTTTCATTTTAAACTGTTTTAGCATTGCTTTTGAAATTTAAGGGAGAGAAATTGCAGGCAAATGTGTTAAATGTTCACATTTTAATAATCCAAATGACATTGTTTCAGGCCTTTTCATTTTCTAGTTTTTCAATACTGCAACTTAAAATGTCCCATGAGCACAATTGTATATAATATGAGAAAGGATCTATTCATAGTATGATGCTTGTGTTTCTGTGTAAAGGATTTATGATGAAATTTTGCACTTAAATAAATCGCTATCAGTGATGATCCTGTTGCACATTACAGTGCAAGCTATCAAGACCACTTTAAGGGATTAAGTGTCTTTTGAGCCGTATTAATGCCAGCTGCCTTTTATTGAATTAGATCCAAATTGAAAGTGGACAGAGGCACCATATTAATGGAGAGGCAGGGAGAGTCTGAAGGACACTGAAGAAGCTGAGGAACCTGACAAAGCCGGGGACATGGAGATCCTCCTCAATGTACTGACAGGATTACACTGATTTTATTTTTGCATTTCCTGACCAATTTCTGCTAGGGAAAACCATCCCCGAGAGGTCAGGACCTGCTGGACCTGTCCCTGGTTGGCAGTGTATTTTCCTTTTTTTCCAATTTTAAACCCCCTCCGTATCATTACCCTCTCCTGCTTTTTGCAAGGGGGGTATTATCCAGGGCTCCAAAAGAAACCTGTTTGAATTGAATTGGAGAGATTTATCTCCCCCAAGTGCAAGTATATATATAAATTCAGCATCAGAAGTGGCCAATGAAGACTTTACCCTGGCAGAAGACAAAATTTCGGTTAAGTTTTTTTCTGAGCTAAGAGGACATGCCCATTTGGCGAGAGCTTTTCAGTAGGAGAAGAGATTTCCTGATGATTGGTTAAGCTGTCAAAGACTATCCATCTTCTAAATACAGATGTTGCTACTTGGAGCACAATATTTACACATTTCAGTCATGTAAGCAAACTCCACTGGGCATTCTGAATTGAAGTGGCTCAGCCGTACATAACTTTTGCAAGTTTCTGAACAGCCCACTTTGTTAATAAGGGTCCTAGCTTCCAGATACTAAGAAACAATGAAACATCTGTGGTGAATATAAATGAATGGTCATTCACTTGTTGTCCCATATGTTGGGAATATGTTTTCAACTAGCTACCCATGAATTTCATTTACGCATAATGATACATGGCTTATCTCCTTCATGCTTTCACCAAACTTGTGTTTTTCCCACTTTTCAGTAATTTCATTTACAAAATCATGGGAATATTTTTGTGTACTGTGCTCATTCCAGAAAACAGGAATGACCTAAATTCAACATTGCTGTGTTCACTTTACAGCAAAATATGTGCATGCCTGTGACTAGCTTAGCTGTAAGATAGCCTGTCTCTGCCTGCTCCTGCCCCATCGAACTTATCTCCACTTATCACGACTCCATTTTCTCCCCCTTGGTCCAGGAACTCCCGACCTACGTCCGTGACACCATCCATGCCCTCCACCTCCTCCAGAACTTCCGATTCCCTGGTCCCCAACACCTCATCTTTACCATGGACGTCCAGTCCCTATACACTTGCATTCCCCATGCAGATGACCTAAAGGCCCTCCGCTTCTTCCTGTCCCGCAGGCCCGACCAGTCCCCCTCCACTGACACCCTTATCCACTTAGCTGAACACGTCCTCACCCTTAACAACTTCTTCAATTCCTCCCACTTCCTACAGATGAAAGGGGGTGCCATGGGTACCCGCATGGGCCCAAGCTATGCCTACCTCTTTGTAGGATACGTGGAACAATCCCTCTTCCGAAGCTACACTGGCCCTATCCCCCACCTCTTCCTCCGTTATATTGATGACTGTATCGGCGCTGCCTCGTGCTCCCACAAGAAGCTTGAACAGTTCATCCACTTCACTAACACCTTCCACCCCAACCTTAAGTTCACCTGGACCATCTCCGATACTTCTCTCTCCTTCCTGGACCTCTCTGTTTCCATCTCTGGCAACCACCTGGAAACCGATATCCATTTCAAGTCTACCGACTCCCACAGCTACCTGGAATACACCTCCTCCCACCCACCTTCCTGCAAAAATGCCATCCCCTATTCCCAATTCCTTCGCCTCCACCACATCTGCTCCCGAGATGAGGCATTCCTCTCCCAGACATCCCAGATGTCCTCGTTTTTCAAGGGCCACGACTTCCCCTCCACAGTGGTCGAAAACGCCCCGACCGTGTCTCCTGCATTTCCCGCAACTCATCCCTCACACCCCCTCCCCGCAATAACAACCAAAACAGAATCCCCCTCATCCTCACGTACCACCCACCAACCTCCGGATCCAACGCACCTTCCTCCGACACTTCCGCCATCTGCAATCTGACCCCACAACCAAAGACATTTATCCCTCCCCACCCTTATCTGCTTTCCGGAGGGACCACTCTCTCCGGGACTCCCTTGTCCGCTCCACACTCCCCACCAGCCCCACCACACCCGGCACTTTTCCCTGCAACCGCAGGAAGTACTACACCTGCCCCTACACCTCCCCCCTCACCCCCATCCCAGGCCCCAAGAAGACTTTCCACATCAAGCAGATGTTCACCTGCACATCTGCTAATGTGGTATACTGTATCCGCTGTTCCAGATGTGGCCTCCTCTACATTGGGGAAACCGAGCGGAGGCTTGGAGACCGCTTTGTGGAACACCTACGCTCAGTTCGCGACAAACGATGACTGCACCTCCCAGTCGCGAACCACTTCAACTCCCCCTCCCACTCCTTGGATGACATGTCCATCCTGGGCCTCTTCTAGTGCCACAACGATGCCACCCGAAGGTTGCAGGAACGGCACCTCATATTTCGCTTAGGAACCCTGCAGCCCAATGGTATCAATGTGGACTTCACAAGCTTCAAAATCTCCCCTCCTCCAACCGCATCCCAAAACCAGCCAAGCTCGTCCCCGCCTCCCTAACCAGACCCGAAACATCAGCTTTCCTGCTCCTCTGATGCTGCTTGGCCTGCTGTGTTCATCTAGCTCTACACCTTGTTATCTCAGATTCTCCAGGATCGGCAGTTCCTACTATCTCTGTAAGATAGCCTGTAGTGATTGCAACGAGGCCAGCCATGTGGACCTCATAATGTGAATTCCCCGATTGGGGCTGTTAATCTAGTCCAATCAGGGAGCCCTGGCTGACAGATATAAACCAGAGTGTCAGAGGTTCTGTTCACTCTGAGAGCTGGCTGCAAAGGAGCTGGATCAATGTAAAGGACTTACCATGTGTAAATAAAGGGTGCCAGGATACTGGCCTCTGTGGAATTATTTCATAAGCCCATCCCAATTCAGCATGTCTCTGTGCTATGTCTAAATGATTTTTGGGCTCGTTTTTCATTTTGCAAGTCATACCATGTTAGACTGTTGAGTTCCAGTTTGCTGTCACATGCCAGTGAGATTATGGGTACATCTCAGATGACAGATGTTTTCTATCAGGTGAGTATGTTTTAATATCTGAATTCATAGAGTTGTCACCTTGAGCAAAGGTCTGTTCTCAGTCACAACATCCAATGAGTCCCCTTCCCCTGATCTTCCTTTTTGCCCTGCAGTTTCTTTCCATTTGAGAAGGAGGGTGATTCAGGATTTGATCCAGTGACAGTGAATAAACAGCTCCATACTTCCAAGTCAAGATGGTGGGTGACATAGAGTGGGTCTTACAGTTGGTGGTGTTCCCATGCATCTGCTGCCCATGTCCTTCTCATTGGTAAAGGTCATAAGTTTGGAAGGTACTTTTCGAGAAGCCTTCATGGGTTGCTGCACTGTGTTGTGTAAATGGTACACAGTGCTGCCACTGTATGTCAGTGAGCAGCCCAGCGATTGCCTAACTAAATCTTGTACAGCTCCATTGTAACCTCCTTGCACTTGTACCCAATGCCTTGACTATTCAAGGCAGACATTAAGTAAGACAAAAGCAGCCTTTGAGACTGCTGCAGGAACATGGAAAAGGTCAGTCAGCCACACAAGGAAATCCGAATCAGGATGCTCTGAATATAACGGGTGAGGAGCTCAATGACCAGCAGCCCACCGCCTGCCCCTAATGGGGGCTGTTTTCCTCATGGCTATCCTGTGCAAAAAGGCAAGTCAAGACTGGTCAGGCAAAGCACTGAAAGGCGGGGGTAGGTCGGGATTCCGTGAGCAGCTCGAGGCTAAATGAATGAGTGCTAAGAATGTAAGTGAGCCGCCCTGAGATGCAGCCTGGACCAATCCATGAGCTGGGTACCTGTCCCTGCATGCAAAGTGTCCTTGCATTGCCATGATCGGTACACTGTGAAATTTAGCATGGCACTGCAGAAACATGCTGTAAGTAGATGGCAGATGTGCCATGATGGTGAGGCTGTTGTGGGTCAATGCCAGCATCTGATGATGTCGGGTGTGTGCAGCTGCTACCAATGGAGTGTACCTTGAGATGTTGGTGTCCAAAATAAAGGAGGAGCAAACAGCAAGCTGCAGTCACCAGGTACCCACTCAGATTTTCTTGCTGGCAATTCTCAGCATCCAGTTTCTATCCAGCAAGTGGTAGAAGAGAAGACTGCCTATTACTGAGGTGAGATGAAGTCATAATGAGAGAGCTAATGAGTGACAATCCCAGTTAACTACTGCTCACTAGTGAGAATCTTGCAATGACACCTGGAAATTAAGGGCTTATTTGAATTCTCTTATGATTGTCTCAAATTTCTCATGACAGCCCACATGGTTCAGACTTGGGAAAATTCCGTCTTGTGTTTCTTTTTTGGTGGATGCTGCCAGACCTGCTGAGTTTTCCCACCACTTTCTATTTTTCTATCAGCCCTTCAATATGTGTGGCATTTTGTTTCTATTATGTGGTAACACCTTTGAAAGTTACAACAGCAAATGCTTTTCCAATCTTCTTCATTACATCAAAGAATTCTGGCAAACTAGCTAACCACATCGCTTTCATTTATAATATATTATCCAAATGCCAATTAATTTTGTCCCAGGTTATTAGCAGTAAAAGTTTCTACTGCTGATATTAGGCTGACTGGTCTGTAATAGCCAGTTCAATTCTCTCTCCCTTTTAAAGCAGGGATATAATATTTGCCATTCTCTACTTCATGGCACCACCCCCATATCCCAAGAGCTCAAAGATTATGGCCATAACCTCCTAGATTTCCATGTTTTCTTCCCACATGTTTGTCATTTTCAGAAAATCAAACAATCACGATTGTTGTGCAATGTTCTTCTTTAGACAAAGCAGTTGTTCTAAAATGTTTGACTATAGCTGGTGAGCATGGAGACGCATTCAGTCAATCCTATTACTTCATTTTTATACATAACATGATAAACACTGATTTTCTTCTCAATGTGCCCCTGCCTCCTCCCACTTCTCCGTCCCTGCCATCCATCAGTTTTCCCCTTTTCAGTGTGCGGTGTATGGACACCTCATTTAATTGGCAATTCCTCATTGATATAGATAGACATTGAGCATTGACAGTTTGCTTGGTATTAGAGGGCATCAGGGTCACTTCATTCCTGTCCTTTGTGGCATCTACACATATAGCTTTTGGCAATAAATGTTGGAGAGTGATCAAGGAAAGGAACATGCGCTGAATCCCCCAGCCCCAACCTCACTCAAAGGTGTTGAAACCAAAACTACAGCTCCTCAAAAGTGCTCAGGTTGAGATTAACTAACAGAACAGGGATTAAAATAATAACTTTGCAAAATGACTGACAGGAAAAGAGCAGCTGGTGTAACAAAGCCCATTCCACACAGTCATGGTGCAACCTTTGCACACTGTGACCCTGACAGCTTGTGAATTTACACATCTTAGCGCTGAAACTGTATTCCTAAAGTAGAACGCAATCATTCACATATTGCTGTTGGGTTTAGTCTTTCCTCCTTCTCCACTTTCTTATGATCTTTGAATCTTTTAGTTTCTTTTTTCCTTAACGCTTTTGGAGTTCTAATTGTTGAAAATATTAAATTATTGTGACAAGGATCCAAATGTTCTGTCAGCATCATATAATTTAGTTTTGGGAACTTTTGAACAAAGTTTATTTCAGTGCGTTTTATGTACCAGGTTTGTTCTGTGTTTCTGCTTTGATTGTGTCTGTAGTACATCTCTAATCCACCACCTTTGTATATTATGTATGTGATTTACAGTGTGAAAACAACTAGATAATGTGTTTCTTGTGATGTTGATTGAGGGATAAATATTGGCTAAGAAACCAAGGATTACTCCTCTGCTCTTCTCCAAAGTGGTGCAATGAAATCTTTTAAATCCACCTGAATACACACATGATCCTTCAGCTTTTCCCATCCGAAGGAAAGCACCTCCAACTGTACAGTACTCCCTCAGTACTGCACTGGTGTGCAACAGCCTTGTTTTTCATGTGCTCAAGCCCTAGAATGGAACTTGAACCTAGGACTTAGGAGAGACCTGAGACTAGAAAAGGTTTTCAGAGATACTTGGAAACAGGGAAAAACTTGGCAATGGAGCTATTTTGTAAGCAAACTCTTAAAGGGCTTAAAAAAAAATTCAATAGCAGGTTGTTTTGAAAAAAAAAAGCCTTACAAGCTTATTGTATTTGAGTACTTTAAAAATGATCTAAATGTTGAGTACAAGTGACAGA
This sequence comes from Rhincodon typus, assembly GCF_021869965.1. Classification (NCBI taxonomy): domain Eukaryota; kingdom Metazoa; phylum Chordata; class Chondrichthyes; order Orectolobiformes; family Rhincodontidae; genus Rhincodon; species Rhincodon typus. The sequence continues at coordinate 46,613,660 of NC_063341.1, forward strand.
TCTTTCTGCACTTTGCATGGGTATGTTCTCAGCTGCCTTCAGGTGGAAAAGCGGATGGATGTCTGAAAGAGTTTATAAAAAGAAAAAGTAAGAATAGGGACAATCCAGACAAGGATTATTACTGTGCTGAATTTTTTTTTGTCAATTTTCTTACACAGCACATGTAATGTGAGAGTTTATCTGGTCTGTGGTTTGCACAGAGTTGGCGCCAAATACTGGGTGGAGAAGAGTAAAAGGTTTTAAGTAGGGTGGAACAAAGGACTCTTGTGGTTCCGTGAGTGGTGACATCAAATCTTTATTTGGGTGATGATCTGTACTTTGAGTTGTAAAGCTTTAGCTGTTTATGCTGCAACCCTACAGTTGCATCATTGAAGATCACTGGCTGAAAACCTCAGTTGTATAGTGTATATATTCTCAGCATTACAGGTATCATTTTGCATCTGTAAGGGCATTCATGTACATACACTTACTGGCCACATCAGATACCATTTTGGTCATGTCTTTTGCATGGATATATGAAAAGAAGGAGGTTAATGATGTCTGTCAGTGGCTGATGCTAATTTGACTCTAACAGTGCCATTTTCCAACTCAATGCTTCGGCTAATGTCATTTCTTAAGCCCCCATTTCTGAAGAAGCATTCACTAGCAGGAAGTATACCACCTCCACTCGGCACACAACACTTTGATGGAATTGGCAACCATCTGGAGATTAGATGCTTAATGATTTCTATCAGCTGTTCATGAGTTAATTGAAGTATGTGGATACTTATTTCAATTTAAAGTTGGTTACATTTACAGATGTTGTGACATGTGGTGAGGACTTGGATTCTCACTTTGGAGGTCATGCTCAGATCATTCACTCCTAGTCATGGATCTTGCAGTTTCCAACCTCCTTAGACAGCAGCATGATGGGAAGATTGAGGAGAGGCAACCAGGAAGAAGACAAGCTGCTTGATCTTGGGTAAGGCCATCCACTAGCACCTTAGGGGGCTTAATATCAGTGGGCTTTTTCCAAAGGAGGTGATGTTGGTCTGTCTGCAGTTCTCCAGTCATCTGCATCAAATTCTGCAGATTGTGTGTGACAAATTGGTTTCACTGAGGAGGTCCTTGTTGAAATCTGTAAAATGTTGGCACAGACTTATGACCTTAGAGGAGGGCAAGGCCAGCATTGCCAATGGCTTTAATGGTGACTGTGGTTTCAAATTTCTTCATGTTAAGCTCCTCCCAGACGAGAGCAAGCAGCAGCTTCATCATTTCATAGCTCACCATCCATTGCTGTATTAGGGAGGTCACTGGTGGGAAGTGAGTGCACATTGTGCTTTGGTTACGTTGGAAGCATCAAGCATGGGTTAAGTGATGGCTGATTTCAGTCTTTATCAAATTGCACATTGAATTTTATGTTTATTTTGAGATCCAACTTTGATAACCAACTAACCAAGGAAGGAAATCAAAAAGCAGGACCTTAAGGCAATAAACTCAGAATTACTCCCATACCACATGCTAGTGAGCATAAGAATAGGAAGATTGATCAATTGAATATATGGCTGGAGAACTGGTGCAGGAGGGAGGGCATCAGATTTTTGAAGAGTTAGACTTAGCTCTGGGTCAGATGGGACCTGTAGAAGCTGGATAGGTTACACTATAACAGACTGAGACTCCTATCCTTGCATGGAAATTTGCTGATGCTGTTGGTGGGTTTAAACTAGTTTGTCAGGTAGCTGGGAAGCTGAGGGGTAACTGAAATGGGAAGGGAGTAAAGTTGGTAACAGGAAGTTGAAAAGATGTGAAGGAGACTAAAAGTGGAATTTTGACTAACAGATAAAGCACAAGCCACTCTACTTGAATGCATGCAGCATTTGCAACAAGGTAGATGATCTAAAGGCACAAATTAAGATACTCAAGTAAGGTTTAATTGCTAACACAGAAATATGGCTGCATGGTGACAGGACTGGGAACTTAAGAATATTTGAAATTTAGGATGGAAAAGAAGAAAAAGTAAGTGGAACTAAAAAACAACAAGGGGCAGCAAACATTATGTAAATAAGCCACAAAATGGTAGTGGTAGTGTGGGGCCTGGTATTAATCAGATGAGATAGACATATAGATTGGGCAGAAAATATATCATGGGTGACTTCGATCTGTATATAGACTGGGTAAACCAATTCACTACTAAAGCTGTGGAGGGCAGATTTCTGGAGTATATTAGGGATGGTTTTCTAGAGTAGTATGTTGAGGAGCCGGCTAATTAACAATCTTGTTGTAAAATAACCTTCAGGAATGAGGGACCACAATATGTTAGAATTTTACATTTTTGAAAGAGAGGTGGGTTATTCTGAAGCAAATGTGTTAAATTTGAATAAGGGATATTTTGAAGGCATGAAGCACAAGTTGGCTGAGATGAATTGGAAAAATACATCAAAAGATATGACTGTACATAGGCAATGGATGGTCTTTAAAGAAATATTATATGACTTACAGCAACTATACTTTCATTCAAGGTGCAGAAACTCAAAAAAAGTCAATCAACCCCGGCTTACACAGGCGTTCAGGAGTGTATAAGATTAAAAGAACAGGCTTATTAAGTTTCCAGAAATAGCTGTAATTTTCAGGATTAATTCAGAGATATTATAGAATACAAAAAATCTGACCAGAAAAGAGAGAATAGAAAATGAATGCATAAAAACATAAGTCAGACCTTATAAGTTTACCATTACTTTTGAAGAAGGGTCACTGGACCCGAAACGTTAACTCTGATTTCTCTCCACAGATGCTGCCAGACCTGCTGAGATTTTCAGTGATTTCTGTTTTTGTTTCTTACAAGTTTCTATAGGCATGTGAAAAAGAAATGTCTGGATAAATTAAGTGTGGGGCTATTACAGGCAGAGTTAGAAGAATTTGTAATGGGGAATAGAGAACTGAGAGATGCGAAATGATGACTTTGTGCCTGTTTCACTGAGGAGGATATCAGAAATCTCCCAGAAAAAGTGATTCAAGTAGCTGGCAAGAAAGAGGAGTTGAAAGAAATTCACGTTAGTTAGAAGATTGTGGTGGAGAAATTATGGGGTTAAATATTTAGTCGCCAGGACCTAATGGTCTACATCCCAGAGTGTTGAAGGAGGTGGCTATAGAGATAACGGCTGTATTGGTAATTATCTTTCAAAATTCTACAGATTCTAGCTTGTTTCCTGTGGATTGGAAGGTAGTAAATGTGACTCTACTATTAAAGAAGGGAGTGAGAGGGAAAGCAGGGAACTACAAACCTGTTAACCTCACGTCAGTAGTAGAGAAATATTAGAATCTGTTTTAAAGAATGGATAAATAAATACCTGGCTGATAGGGATCTGATTGAACGTAATACAAATTTGCAAATGGAAAATTGTGGCTGACAAAATTGTTGAAGATGTTACGAACAAAAGTGGTGAAAGGGAACCCATGGATATAGTATACTTCGATTTTCAGAAGGCTTTTGATAAAATTCTCCACAATAGGCTGTTTAGAAAAATTAAAGCAATATACTGACATGGACTAATATTGGTTAACATTGAGAAAACAAATTAGGAATTAATAGGCCATTCTCACATTGACAAGCTGTGCTGAGTGGGGTAACATAAGGATTAGTACTTGGGTCCCTGATGTTCAAAATATATCTCAATGATTTGTACTTTGGGACCAATTGTAAAATTTCCAGATTGGTAATTTATACAGAGCTATGTGTGAGGTGAGGCAGATGTAAAGGGGGGCTTGGACAGGTTTAGTGAATGGCTAGAAAATAGTAGATGGAATATAATGTGGAAAAATGTAAGGTGTATCCATTTTGGTAGGAGAAACAGATGTGCAGAGTATTTCTTAAATGGTAAGAGGTTGGAAAGTGTAGATGTACAAAGGGACGTAGATGTTTTTCTTAAGTCACTGAAGTCTGACATTTAGCTGTAGAAAGCTATAAGCAAGGTTAATGGAATGTTAGCCTTTATCACGAAAGAAATTCAGGAGTAGTGAAGTCTTGCTTCAATTTTATAGGAGCTTGTTTAGAGTGTCCTGAAGTACTGTTGCAGTTTGGTTTCCTTAACTCAGGAAAGATATAATTGCCATAGAGGAAGCGCAATGAGGGTTCACCAGGTTTGTTCCTATGACAGCAGGACTGTCCTATGAGGAGAGAATGGGCAAACTGGGTCTGTATTCTCTAGCAGTTCAAAGAATGACATGTGATTGTATTGAAACTAATAAAATGCTTGAAGGGATACATAGGGTAGGTGCAGGCAAGATGCTTTCCCTGGCTGGGGAATTTAGAGGCAGGGGGCACAACTGGAAAAGCAAGGAGAATGCCACTTAGGTCCATCACAAAGAGAATTTGTTTCTTATTCAGCGAGTATTGAACCTTTGGAATTCCCTACCACAGAGACATGTGGAAGCTCAGCTCAGTCTTTGAGTATGTTTAAGGTAGTGTTTGATAGATTTCTGATTACCAGTGGCAACAGGGCTGTGGAGATTGGGTAGGTAAAAGACATTGAAGTGTTCAATCAGCCACGATTGAATTTGGGGCAGGCTCATTGGGCTGAATGGCCTATTCCTATATTTAGCAGTTGGTGGAAATTCTTTGTATAGCCTCTAAAACACTGTCCAATTTATCACTAACTTTTTAACTGGATTTCGTAAAATGGCTTGTGTTGAGTTCACCAATTAACTATCATTAAAAGCAATCCGGTAATATTGTGTTTGTTGTCCTGCTCCCAGGCATCTTAATGTCCCCTGGAACCACTAAATGGGAGATGGCTTGATGCTTAGGCACATGTTTCTGATTATTCTTCACTCTGAGCCTTATTAGTGAGTTTGACAGGGTATTCAACAAATGGAGTCAAAAAAGCCAGGTTCATTTTTGTTCAAAGATCAAGAAATGCAGACTTTCAAGTGCTGGTTATCAGACAGCGATTGCAACGTTTTGTTTTCCATTCCTCCTCCAGCCTTGGCTGAGATGAACTAAATCAGCCCACTTAGGGATGTTGTCTCTATTCTCCTGTTTCACACAGGTCATTGTGTTTTGCAGCTGAGCCACTGGTAGATCAAGACTTGCAATATTCTGGAGTTAAACAGAGGCTGCAGGCTCTAAATTCTAAGATTTGAGAATAATTTCTAGTGTTGAAGTAAGAAACAATGTCAATTGGAACCAAATTTTATTCTGTTTATGCTGTGTGAAGCTGAGGGAAGGAAAGGAAGGATGGTGAATGTACCTGATGAAGAGTTTGGAATTGGGAACAATCCTAAACATGAATAATTGGCATAGGGAAGCTGTAGGCTTCGAGTAAGAGACAGTGAGTGACAAGGAAGACATCAAGTAGACTGGACTCTGTTCTCAATTTTGCAGAATGTCAAGAACCTGAAAGTCAGTTGCAAGCTGGGAAATTATTTAATGACCCATTGTAAAACTTGTTAAGTCTTAATACAAGTACAAGAGATCCATCCAGATAAACTGATAATGATGTTCAAACAAACCGAAGCAAAATGTACATATGTTGCCACACTCAATGCATTTCACTGGTTTATTCTGGATAACTGTGGGTGCAATATTTGAACTACCTGTGATGGCAAACCTTTAAGATAAACCAACATGTACCAGCGGGGGAAATGATGTACTCAGAAAATGGCTAGACTGGGTTAGCTGGAGGGTTACAGTTTTTAAGATATGAATCGTGATCCCAGCCTTCCACAACTTTCCAACTGCCAATTTGGCATTTGGAATATTGAGTAGTTTTGTGCCCCGTATCTGAGTAAAGGTGTGCTTTCCTTGGAGGGGGTCCTGATGAGGTTTACAAGAATGATGAAGGGCTTGTCATGTGAGGAGCAGTGGGTCTGAACTCATTGGTGTCTAGAACGATCGGGAGGGGATCGCATTGAAACTTACAGAATACTGAGAGGCCTGGATAGAGTGGACATGGAGACTATGTTTCCACTAGTAGGAGAAACTAGGACCTGAGGGCACAGTCTCTGAGTGAAGGACAGCCCTTCAGAACTGAGTTGAGGAGGAATTTCTTCAGCCAGAGGGTAGTTAATCTATGAAACTCATTGCCACAGAACGCTGTGGAGGCCAAGTTATTGACTGTATTTAAGACAGAGGTAGGTTCTAGATGAGTAAAGGGATCAAGGGTTACGGGGAGAAGGCAGGAGAATAAGTTTGAGAAACATATCTGCCATGATTGGTGAAGCAGACTTGATGGGCTGAATGGTCTAATTCTGCTCCTATATCTCATGATCTTATGAATGAAATTTGATACACAAACAGATTAGCCATGATCTCATTGAATGGTGGACTAGGCTTAAGGAGCAGCATGACCTGCTTTGGCTCTTAAATCATATGTTCATATGTTAACAAGAGAGGGAAAGTGCCAACCAACATGCTCTTAGGAAACCAGTTTACAATTTCTATGTTATCATGAACCTAGCTGCCTCAGATTGATCCATAGTTTCAAATTTAACTCTGCTCAGCTGAGTTTCTACATAGCTTCTCGGCAATTGGACACCTTCCTTCCTCCATTTGGAAGCACTGGGGGTGGCAAGAATGTAGAACATACTCTGGATGGGAGACATCAATTTCCTACACTGAGTGGCTCAGAAGATCCATTACTGACTGAGCTAAATGAATCCAAAGAACATAGCTGCTGGACTGGGTCTGCAGGGGTAATGATGGAAATAACAAGAGGGAATAACATAGCTGACCTTATTCTCACCAATCTGCCAGCTGCAAATGCATCCAACCAGGAATATTTCAATAGGAGTGACCACTGTACAGTTCTTATGGAGATGAAGTCCCATCCTCCTATTGAGGATACCCTCCATAATGCTGTGTGGCAGTTCCACAGTGCTGAGTGGGATAGGCTTCAAGCAGATCAAGCATCTCAGGACTGGATATCTCTGGAGTGCTGTCAGCCATCAGCAGCAGGAGCAGAATTGTACTCCAGCACATTCTGCAACCTCATGGCCCGTTATAATCCCCATCTCACCATCACCATCAAAACCTGGTTCATTGAAGAGTGTAGGACAGCAATATGAGGAGCAACACTAGACAGACCTAAAAATTAGGTGTTAACCTGGTTTAGCTATAACATAGGACTAGTTTAATGCCAAACAGCAGAATCAGCAAGTGATTGGAAGCTGAAGAAGCAGAGTACCGTAATCTTACTTTGTAATTCTAGTTCAAGACACTAATAGCTAATTACTGTTTAGAAACTATTCACATCAAATAAATTCGGATGCATGTGTCCTTCACATTCAGCTTATATTTGGCAGGAAATTAAGAAACCATTTAAGGTTGAGAATTTTGAAATGCACAGTTTTGCTTGGCGATCAGAGATAACATTTGGCCATGTATTTGTGATTACGGGAAGTGGGCATATTAGCTACTCCACTATTTCTGTGGAGTTCCATTTTGACAAGAAACTGGCTCATGGCACCTCAGATGAATTTTGAATCCTACGAAAGCCTCATAGAGAATTAGGGATCCATTTGACAGGTAAGTTCGAATATGACAATGTAATTTTTCATAATAGGATAGTTTACCTTAAATTAAGTATCTTTTGAATAATGATAGGACTTTGTAAACAGTAAGTCAACATTAAATTGACCAACATTGAGAAAGTGATTAGAGTATTTTGTGCAGTGGACAAAATGCTTCACTGCTTTCAACAGCATTGTTATTAAGATTTTAATGTGTCTCTCTCCTTCTGTGATTTAGCCTTTTCTTTGAATAACAGTCCAGTCATCTGTCCAACCTTTGAAGCAGTGCTATGGATGAGCGGTGGTGGGGTGTGGCTAAGGGTGGAGCAAGGGCTAAGGTATTTAATGATTATGTGGAAAACATGGCTTAATGTTCCAGTGAACACATGCAAGCTTCCTAACCTGCTAGTCATGGTATCTGAATGCCTGCATTCCTACCTTTGGACGACTTTGGGAAGCAATGGTTCCAATTCCAGCCTGTCCTTGCCAACACACCATGAAAATAGCTTAGTTAGGCACTGCCACTCGGGAAATAGGATCACAATGTCAGGAAGTGGCCTGACCTGCAATTTCCACCTCAAATTAAATTCCAGGCCTATGCTTTGGATCTGTGACCTTTTCACCAGAACCTAGTAGTCCAAGAACGTAAGCACTATAATACCATGCCACGATGTGACACCAGTTGCAGCTCTAATGTGTAAACACTTTCCAAGTACATGAAATGCATTGGAAATCTATATTAATTATTTCTAGCCAAGAGAAAAAAAAACAAGTATCTTCAGAAGTTTGTCTCCCTATTTACACAAGTTACATAAAGCTAATGGACAGGTATAACATATAATCAAAATGGTTATTTGAATATTGGCCTGTATCTTAAGTGGATTGCAAACCAAAGAGTCGGAAGCCATGCTTCTGTTGCACAGAATCTTGGTCAGACTCCATTTGGAGTATTATGTTTAGCTCTCAGCTGACATTCAGGAAGGATACATTAGCTGTGGACCACAGATTCTTCAGAATGATACTGAGGCCCTTTCCTCCTGTAGAAGTATCCATGGGACATGACCTTAAAGTAATAGCTAGACCTTTCAGCTGATAAAATGAACAGGTGTCTTCGTACAGTGCACAACAGTAATCTGAAAATGTTCCCCACACCCCCAGCCCCACCAAAAGATTGTGGATCCTGATTCAACTACAACTGTAAAGACAAAACTGTGAAGACTATGACTGATACATTTTGGTGGGTCAAGGTATTAAGGCATCTGGAACAAGGACATGTAAATAGACTTGAAGTATAGAACGGCAGAACAGGTTTAAGGGGTTGAATGTCCTACTCCTGTCTATATTCTTAGTACTTAAATCAACTATCATTCCTCTCTTGTTGAATAATAGAATGAGAGAATTCCTTTCATACTTCACCAGGCCCTGTCTCTCATACTCACTTTAAATATAATTGAAGACATCAAAAAGAAAATTTCTGAAGAAGGGCCCCAACCCAAAGCGTCAGCTTTCCTGCTCCTCTGATGCTGCCTGGCCTGCTGTGTTCCTCCAGTTCCACACTGTGTTATCTCTGACTCCAGCATCGGCAGTTCTTACTATCTCAAAAAGAAAAGAAAGCTGGAAGTCACGTTATTTACATAGCAAATGCCTTAGCTGTGGCACATTAGGTAGCATGTTTGTCTCTGCATAACAATGTTTCAGATTTAAGTCCTAGAACTTGAACACAAAAATCAAGATATTACATCAGCTCCGACAGAGGCCGCCTTTTAGATAAGACATTAAACCAACGCCCTCTCTTCCTGCTTCAGGGATGTAAAAGATCCCATTGCACTATTTCGTAGAAGAATGGGGAGTTACCCCAGTGTCCTGATCGATGTTTGTTTCTCAATTGACAGTACACAAAGCAGATGATTTGGTCATTATCACAATGCTGTTTGTGTGAGTTTGCTGAACATAAATGAGCGACTTTGTTTCCTACATCACAACAGAGACTACACTTCAAAAAGTACTTCATTGACTGTGAAGAGATGTTCAATGGTCATGAAACATGTTACATAAATGCGAGTCTTTCTTTGCTTATTTGAATCATTGATGTTGCAATCCTGGTTCAAATGTATTGCATCTATACAGGGTGTACTTAACAAACAGTAACTCATTAAAGTGAAAACAGTGCTGCTAGAGTTGTAACACACTTCCAACAAAAATATGTATAATTGAGATTTTATTCAACTAAATAAGCAGATCTGATCTGTTACGGATGCAGGACCTTATTTGTTAGTGTCTACCTTTTAGACTGGAAAACACATGGTGTCTCTTATTACAAGGCCTATAGTCAAGGGACATGTTTAAGATGCCTATGACTAAAAGCTGCATGGATAGCAACTACTTTTAATACCAAGCATGCAAATCATCAAACTTTGTTGACCTACTGGGTCATGTTGTCTTGCAGTCAGATGTTTGCTTGAAGTCTTTAGAAGGATTGAAAACACACTCAGACGCGTTTTTATGAATTCAGATGAACTGCGTCAAGCATTAGCTACAGAAAAATGACTTTTTGTAACAACATATCACCAAACAGCATAATTTAATAAGCAAAAGGCCATGCTCATAAGTCAACCATCTGCAACATGTACATTTTCATGTATGCTATAAGCCCTTGTTAACTGAGATGTACGACAGAACTCACAAAAATTTAAAAAATAGCAAATGTGCTGACTGATCTGTTCCCTCATTAAGGTCAAATAATGTGAGCACCACTGGATAAATGCACCCTGTGTACAGTGTAAGCAGAAGACCAGACAATCCCATACAGGTTTTAAAGGTTCATCCAGAATAGCTGAAACAAAAATATTTCTTTTCGTACTTACCTCATTAGGGTGGCAGCTTTTATTTATCTTCCGATAAGCTTTAACCCATTGCTTTTTTCCTTTATCAGATGACAAATTTTAGTGTGTGTCTATTTAATCTGAGAACGGGAGTTGAAACTCCAGAATGATTGCACACCCACATTTTGAGACCCTTGTACTTCACCAAAAAAGCATGCTTTAGCAAAAGATGTCAACTGTAAGTGCCAGATGTTTTGTGATCCCACTGTCTTGCTCAGTTTTCCAACATTCCAGGGTCTATAATTGTAGCACGTGGGTCTGGATTTTCACCACAGTGGAGTAAGTCCCTGGTGAGGTGAAAATGGCAAGAGTGACCGACAATGACAAGTCCCACAATGAAACCAGAATTTCCTCATGCTGTAGAGACAGGATTGGTGTCAGCTAGAGGTTTATATGTATGTAGTTCCTGGAGGCAGCTGACTATTTAAATATCCAGATGCTTCCACTGAAATCAGATTTGAACCTGGAGTGTGTGAATTAGACCTAGTAAGAGCAGGCGTTTCAAGTATTTCTTTCAGATAGCAGCTCACTCCTTTGGAGAGCTGAGATGCCCCTGTGGCTATGGGTTCAGGACATTTTCAGCAAAGGTCAGGGGTTCTTTGTAGGTGGATGTCAGGGATCCTTTTGGAATGAGGTTCAGGGTCCTTTGGGGAAATTAGGTGCTCTCTAGGATTGTTAACGGTAGAGAGAAGAATTACACATATAGTACACAAACCCCTTTCAACTGTCCATCTTGCCAAAGCCTGTAAAGAAGCAACAATAAGTATCAAAATATATATTTATGAATGAGTGTTTTTCGCAGTAATCTGCAATGTAGAAATTAATTAATAGAATAAATGTAAAAATATTTTTCTCCTCCACTATGAATACTTAATAAGTTGGCATGTTTGTGAAGGTACAATGGTTGATTATTGAACATAGGCACCACATTGGAATGGGAGTATAAGGTACCCAAGGGGGAATGGGTAAAGCGCTTTAGTTTTCATGGCTAGGACTGTGAGTGTGTATGGGGAAAGAGGGGAAATGAAGTGGGCATCAGCAGTGAAGACCGGAAAGGTAATAGAGGTGAGGTACCCTTTGGTGAAAGCAAAACACACTTTAAGATTGTAAACCATCATGCTTGTGCATAAAATTGCATGAACTTGTTGAAACTGGCAAAGTTGTCAAGAAACTATCCAAGAAAAGTACAGTTAAAATGTGTGATAGCTATTTCAGAATACCATTGTGGGATTTGTGTTGCATGACTGATTTCTCAAACTCTCATTTTCTCAATGATGTGTCTGTTGATGGACAACTTCAATGTGTGTCAACATTAAGCATTCTGCATTTAAGTTAGATGTTTGTTTACATAAGACATTGAGCACTTAAGTTACATGCTTGTTGTCTTCAGGGATTAGTTGAAGCAATTAAAGTGTAAAGAAAGCTTTTGTTATCAATGAGAGCATGTTTTATCAATTATGATATTATCTTTAGACTGGTGTAACTTTTTTTTCTGTCATGATACCTCCTGATTAATACCTATGCTGGATAATAAATGAGTTGGCATGAAGTGGGAAGAGCAAAAAATAATGGTTGGGGGTTATGCCTTGGGACTGTTGGCATGATATTTATAAAGGGGCACGGAGACATTATGAGAATATTGATTAAGAGCAACCACTAGACTTGGGCAGTTTACCACTGAGATATCAAAGGCCATTGGGATGGGCCATAGGTCGGCATGGATGAGGCATGGTGAGTGGGAGGTGAGAAAAGAAGAATTCTTTTGTTCAAAATTCAAACATAAAGATTAAAAAAACAAAGTGCTGAACCCCTAAGGCAGACTTCCTGGCCAGTCTGAACAAGTAACAAGCAACCCTATAGGCTCTTCCCAAATTCCCTGACTTAACTCCCTATCTAGCCACCGAGCCACTTCCTACCCCAACCAAAAATCAGGAACTGCAGGCTACCATTTTTAAAGGGTGGCTTCACGGAGTTGGGATTTCTCCTGCTTCTGCGCTCTTGACCAAAGAATGAAAATCTGGGCCATGGTTATGTGTACCACTTGTAAGAGCTGAATATGTAAAAGTGTCATGAATTTAAACTGGAGGATTGCTTCTGTGAGAATTTGTAAATGCTAACAATATGGAGAATTTTCATTCTGTAATTCTTTAACGTTCAGCAAAATGAGATTCCCAAATTTGTCATTGGATATATGTGAGGTAGCGTACAGGAAGATGATAAAAGGTTTATTAGATTTAAAAAAATGCACTGGAATCTCCAGACTGTGATAGAGTTCTGCAATTGACCTATTTCTGAAATAGTTCTCATGCAAATCGCAATGTTTTAAAGATCCAACATCTTAGACACTAACCTGGAAGTTCTTTTAAGTCATTTTGAAGTGTGAGTTCTGTGCAAGGAAGGCTGATACCAGCTGGAGAAGTATTTGGATGTGGTGTAAGGAATGCTGCCCTGTTGCCATTATTGCCTTCAGCTGAGATGTTGTGCTGTGGGTAATACATGAATGCTAGATGGCTAATATACAGTTTTGAAGTATCTGATGGATAAAATAGTGGAACCATCAGAGTGATGGGATGTAGTTTTAATGCCATGTACTATTGTGGAAGGAAGTAAAGAAAATCAGAAATCTGCTACAGAATTACTTCTCAAGGACTCTGCACCATCTGTCAAAGTTCATAGAGAGTAGCACTGGCAGATACTCTGGGACAGGCAATTGGAGTATTTTCTCATTCAGCTACCAGGAAGTGCCTTAGGTGTCAAAGAAGAATGAGAAAAATGAATGTTAGTGATGGGGGAGAAGAGAAATAAGTTTAAGAGCCTGTGCTCCATATAAACATTTAAATGCGTCACAAAGGGATGAATCTTATGGTTTTTGGCTATGTTACAAGTTTGGTGTAATTCTGACCATAAGATCACATGAGTTTTCTCTTATTATCAAATGTATATTATCAACTCATCACTTTAATTGGTGCTTCAGTCTTTATGGTGAGTTTCACGCCCAATTTCCTGCCTGTCTTACCATGTACCGTTCCCACAGCAACCTGTCACTGACTGGAGATCCCAGAAATGACTGGCATCCCTGGAGCTGGCACCATATTTAAAAAGCTGTTGTGCACCAAGACAAGGTTTGTCAGTCTGGAGCTGCCTTACATGGGTTGTGACGTTTGTCCTGGTTCTGGCAGACAGGGAGAAATTGGTATCCTGCTGAGAGGGTAAGAACCTGGAGGTCCTACTGACCAGGGTGGTGCATAGTCAGGACTTTGACATTGCTCAGGTCTAGCTGCGACCACAACTCCAGATCATGCCAACCTGGTCCAAGGTTGGTACCCAGGTTGAAGTGGTCTCAATGACCTGGCAATGTAGGGTGAAGATCAATGTCCTTCTCCATTCTGCCAGGGTAAGGGACTTCATCAAAGCTTGCACATCTTGGATGCCACTGTCTGTAGACATGGGGTGTGTGGGACCAGTGCACATGGAGCATGCCTGAGATGTTGGCACCCATTGTCCAACATGGAGGTCTTTTTGAGTATGCAGTGAGTTGAACCTACCAAGAACCTGCTGTGGTTTCTGTGTTGAGTTCTCCTGATGGCTAGTTTGTATGGTAAGTTTTGTAAAATTACAAACTGCGGTGAGCTGAGCTGTTAGCAAGCAATAATGAGCATCAATTTTGGAACTTGCCACTGCCCAGTGAGACTTGTCTCACACAGCTTGAAAACAATGTAGAAGATTCCCTCGAGATGGGCCTCACTGAATATCGCACCTGATTCTGTCACACACCTCACCATATCCCACGTCGCTCAGAACCTGATAAGATTCTGTTGCAAGTGTTCAGGAATATATTCATCATTTGGACAGTCGACACTTCTGTCAACCCAATTCACAATGACTTAAACCAGAACCAAGCAAAAGGCTTTACTCTGCAGTTAAGATACATCAATTTTCCATTAACATCAGCATTTACTGCAGAAGTGAACATCTTGATAGACAACCGGCTGGAGATAGAAACAAAACAACATTGAAAGGGCAATCTATCAAAAAATAGGACCTTGAATTTTCATGTTTTCCTGCAGCTTTGAATGTCAAACCTAATAACTGCAGTTTCCTCTTTACACCTCATGAAAATCCCACAGTGACAGTGAGGGCAAATGCCTTGCCTGCCCTATCACTTCTTTCTCTTGGTTTTTTGAGTGATGACACTAGCATTTGTCTGCAGTCTAAAAGCACAAAGCTCAAAAAGATCTCTAAATTTCTCCCAACTCCATTTTGTCCCTGATTGCAGTCCCTCATTGTACAAGAAAAATCAAAATTTACGTAAAAGTTATTTTGCCCTCGATTCAGACAAATCTTGATTGTAAATCCAGGTACACCTGCAATTGCATTGTAGAAAAGGTGCATTTGCAAGCATATTTTTATTAAGTATTTTCCATCTGAACACAAAGGCAATGTTAATGAGTGCTTAGTGCAGCTTTGAAGTGCTGTTATATCAGCTTGTCCTAACTTTCTACACTACATCTAGATCAGTTTATTCTGTAGAGGGGCTGCTGTATAAATACAATATAAACAATGTAGTATCTTTGCAGTGTTATAATAACCATTCTGTTTTTGTGGTAAGGGCAACATCATGTTTTTAAAAAAAATTAACTTGTGGAATGTGGGTTTCACTGACTAGGGCAGCATTAATTGCCTCCCCCTGGTAGTTGTTCCAAAAGGTGGTGATGAGCTGCCCTTTTGAGTTGCTGGAGTCTCTTTGGTGTCAGTACACCCACAACACTATTAGGGAGAAAGTTTCAGGATTTTTACCCAGTGACATTGAAGGAATGATGATACAATTCCAGGCCACAGGTTGGAGTGGCTTGGAGGGGAACCTGAGGGTGGTGATGTTCCCATGCAGCTGCTGCTCTTGTCCTTCTAGATGGAAGTAGTTGAGGGTTTGGAAGGTGTTGTCTGAGGAGCCTTGGTGAATTTCTGCAGTGCATCTTGTAAGTGGTATTTTGCTGCCACTGAGCATTGGTGTGGAGTGACTGATTGGTTATGGATGTGGTGCCAATCAAGCAGGCTGCTTTGTCCTGGATAGTATCATGTTTCTAATGTTGTTGGAGCTGCACTGATCCAAGCAAGTGGAGAGCATTCCATCATATTCCTAACTTTTGTCTTGTAGATAATGGATGAGTTTTGGGAGCCAGAAGGTGAGTTACTCACTACAGGATTCCTAGCCTCTGACCTGCTTTTGTAACCATTGTATTTATGTGGCTGGTACATTTCAGTTTTTGGTTAATGATAACACCCAGGATGTTGATAGTGAGGGAATCTGTGATCACAACGCTATTGAATGCCAAGGAGTAATGGTTAAATACTCTCTTGCTGGAGATGGTAATTCATGTCAAAAACTGTCAGCAAAGTAACTTGCACCAATCAGCTCAAGCCAGATATTGCCCAGATCCTAATATATTTGGGCATGGACTATTTTAATATCTGAGGATTCATGAATGTTCGCTGAACATTGTAGAATCATCAGCGAACATTCCCACTTCTGACCTTCTGGAAGGAAAATTATTGATGAAACAGCTGAAGATGGTTGGCCCTAGAACACCAGATCAGAGAATTAAATTTACTAATTCTTTTTATTCGGGCTTAATGTAGGAATATCAATAACTCAATAATTGTGTGACTGAGAATGACATTTAAATGTCATCAACATTCAATCCTAATTTTTACCTAGGAAAGATGTGAAAAGGACCAAAGAATTATTTTCAGTAATGTTTTTTCAGAGCAGGAGATTGACTTGGTATATTTAACCTACTTACACAAGAAAATAGTCTGGTGTTGCCATAGTTACCCAGACATTGAGGACAGTCAGGTGGATAGACAATCTCAGTTTGTTATGCTATCCAACCCGTAATATGCACTATGTTAGCAACCTTCAGGTTTAGGAACCTGCTATTTCTTGAAAATATTTCTAACCTCAAAATTTCCAGTGTCAGATTAGAGAAATACGACACTGAATCTCCCAAATATTGATAATGTGTTCTTTGTCATATTCACATATTTACTTAATTATTTCTCCAGGAAAGGAACTTTCTGCAGGAAATAGAACTTTTGAGAAAAAAAATTCATTTTGTTGCTATGGCAATTTTTCATCCCTTGGGCACATGCTTTTAGAATAGTTTATCCCATCAAACACAAAGGAAATTAATTGTAGCCTTTTAACCATTGCATTTAGGTTGAGAATGAAAGAAATAATAATCCTGAATGGCTAGCATATATTTAAAGTAACATTATTGCCATTCAGTTTTCTGCATCCCATGCCATTTCCCAGTCCAGAGACATGGCAAGTGAGCTACCTGTTCTTAAACCAGCACAAATCATACATTTGAGCTACACAGCATCCCAAATTAGATTTGTGCACTTAGAGTTTTTTTTAAAAAATGCTGCTTAATTTTCCAATCTGTTGCAAAGTTGCAGTGTTCATACACAATCTCAAGTACATTGCTGAAGAAGGGTCACTGGACCCGAAACGTTAATTCTGCTTTCTCTGCACGGATGCTGCCAGATCTGCTGAGCTTTTCCAGCAATTTCTGCTTTTATGTCACAGTCCGAAGTATACTGATGCAGTAATGTGATCATCAAACTTGTCAGTGGGTGACCTTTGAAAATAATATTCGGATAGCACCTTAATATGTTGTGTTGCTGTAATGAATTACTCTTGATGAGTTTCTCATTATGTCTGCGTAGCCTGAAACACACTTGAGATGCTTTTCTCTAACAAAGGCTCTGTATAACTGTAGGGTTTTCCTTGTTATTAGTCACTGTTACCATATAGGCAAAGAATAACTGATGTCAGTATGGATCAGCAACGTGCTGTTCTGAAACTCTTACTCCTGAGTTTCACATTGATGCCATAATACAATTTCATGATTTTATTTAAAGTTGAGATAGAGATGTTTATGTTGTGTATACCTTCCCTGAACGGACCATTGTCTTTTAAGAACATAGAACATAGAACAGTACAGCACAGTTTAGGCCCTTCAGCCCACAACGCTGTGCCAACCTATTATCCTACTCTAAGATCAAACTACCCAGCATACCCTACATTTTACTGTCATCCATACGCCTATCCAAGAGTTGCTTAAATGTCCCTAATGTATCTGACTCCACTACCACCGCTGGCAGCACATTCTACACACTCACCACTCTGTGTTCAGAACCTCACATCTCCCCTGTACCTTCCTCCCATCACCTTAAAATTATGCCCTCTCGTAATAAGCATTTCCACCCTGGGAAAAAGTCTCTGGCTACCCACTCTATCTATTGCCTGTCATCATCTTGTACACCTCTATCAAGTCACCTCTCATCCTTTTTCGCTCCAATGAGAAAAGCCCTAGCTCCCTCAACCTTTCATCTTAAGACCTACCCTCCAGTCCAGGCAGCATCCTGGTAAATCTCCTCTGCACCTTCTCCAAAGCTTCCACATCCTTCCTATAATGTGGTGACCAGAACTGAACACAATATTCCAAGTGTGGTCTAACCAAGGATTTAAAGAGCTGCAGTATAACCTCGCAGCTCTTAAACTCAATGCCCCTGCCAATGAAAGCCAACACAACATACGCCTTCTTAACAACCCTATCAACCTGGGTAGCAGCTTTGAGGGATCTATGGACGTGGACCCCAAGATTCCCCTGTTCCTCCACACTGCCAAGAATCCTGCCATTAACCCTGTATCCTGCATTCAAATTTGACCTTCCAAAATGAATCACTTCACACTTTTCCAGCTTGAATTCCATCTGCCACTTCTTTGCCCAGCTCTGCATCCTGTCAATGTCCCATTGCAACCTACAACAGCCCTCCACGCTGTCCACAACTCTACCAACCTTCATGTCATTGGCTAAGTAAGTAGGTAAACCTGAGTGCTGCCTATCTTTCTTGTTTGGCTGTTAACTTCCTTGTCCTGATTTTTTAAATGCTATTTTTGCTTCAAAGTCACAAATGCTTTGAACCCAGGTAGTCTGATTGGATAAGATATTCAGATTTCTTTAGCTTTATGGAGTTCCACATTGTGTCCGGGAACAAACTACAGTCCAGACAGTGTTCAGAACCAAGGAATGATGGATCTAAACTCACTGTACATTCTGTTAATATGAGAACTGCCAGCACTAAAGAGCAAGGAGCAAGGCCATTATAGATTATGCGTCACCACCGAGTACAAGTTGAACCTCTGTAAGAACGGACAGACAAGTTCTATTAAATATTGAAGCTAAAACAATCTGTACAAGAACAAATTGCTTGTTAGTTTTTATCTTCCCTACTTTTGAGTTAAAGTCAACTTCTTGAATAAGTGTTTTTTTTGAGGTCACTGTAATTAATGCCAAGAATTTTAGCTTATATTCTTGATCTCTTCTCTCCTGCATTGCTAGCTGGCTTTTCTAAGCAGGAGTGGAGGGATTAGGAATTGTAACCTGGCAGGACTGTGATGTAGCACTCATGAGACCATTGCAGAGTCCCTATGCTCTCAGCACTTAAATGTGAATCTTAAGGTAAGGCGTTTCAGACCACTTTATCCAGACTGTGACGTTGCAGAAGAAATCCAAAACAAATTCCATTGCATTTCTCACTCTTTGTAGCTGCATGTTACATTACTTCAACTGTTTAGCCACGTTTTCTATAAAGGACACGAGAATTTGTCTGACATACTTGCATAGAACATAGAACAGTACAGCACAGTACAGGCCCTTTGGCCCACAATGTTGTGCTGAACTTTTATCCTAAACCTAAGGTCTACCTAACCTCCACCCCTACTTTATACTATCATCTATATGCCTATCTAATGGCCGCTTAAATGCCCCTAATGAGGCCGACTCCACATCTTTCCTGTAATGAGGCGACCAGAACTGGACACAATACTCCAGATGTGGCCGAACCAGGGTTTTGTATAGCTGGAGCATAACTTCACAGCTCTTGAACTCAATCCCTCTATTAATGAAAGCTAACACACCATATGCCTTCTTAACAACTCTATCCACCTGCGTGGCAGCTTTCGGGGAACTGTGGACATGAACCCCGAGATCCCTCTGCTCCTCCACACTGCCAAGAATCTTTCCGTTGACCCTGTATTCTGCTTTCAAATTTGTCCTTCCAAAATGAATCACCTCACACTTTTCAGGGTTAAACTCTATCTGCCACTTCTCAGCCCAGCTTTGCATCCTATCAATGTCCCGTTGTAATGTAGAACAGCCCTCCGCAATATCCACAACTCGACCCACCTTCGTATCGTCCGCGAACTTACTAATCCACCCTTCCACTCCTACATCCAAATCATTTACAAAAATCACAAATAGGAGAGGACCCAGAACAGATCCTTGTGGTACACCACTCGTAACTGAGCACCATATTGAATATTTTCCGTCCACTACCACCCTTTGTTTCTAAGGGTCAGCCATGAAGAGAGGCCCTTAGACTTACGTTTGTGATGTAAAAAGTGAACTTAATCCAGCTCAATGCTGTGGGAAACACAGTAGCCAGAGGCCACATGTCAGCCTCCTGAAGGCAGGAAAGACATTGTGATTAATGGCCAATCCCTGAGCCCACTGATATCGAATGGTTGCTGAAGGATTAAACAGGAGTCGCACAGATTTCCTGTTGTTGCTAAAGGTTGTTTAATTTGGTTTGACATAATTGGAGGAGTCCCACACTGTCAAGCATTCAGTGCCTGATTGGGGGACTGTGGTGAAGAGGGGTTGGGAGTGATCTTCAAAGCAATACTTTGCTTTTGACCCAGTTACACCTGACCCCGTCCCCTACTTCTCATTCTCACTATTCTCAGGGGCATTGTTCACGTTGGGGAACTGCTGGCCTCTGGTTGTCAGCTCTTGACAGCTGGAATTTCCTCTGCCGGGGTCCTAAATCCCAAGAGATGCTAGCGTGGGCCAGTAAAATGCTTGACGGGTGCTTAGTCCAGTTGGGGCTTCTCAGCAGAAGTGACACAACTTCTCCACTGGTTCCACAACCAGTTGGTGGGACCTACGGCAGGAACAATAAATTCTTCCCAAAGTTTCTGATAGCAGTTTTAGTGATAAGTTTCACTACCCTCAGCACCCAAAATACTAATAACGTATTAATAACTTTGGTTCAAGTCAGCAGCTTCATCTTTAAAACATGGTCCACGAAGCTTTCTTTTTTGTGTAAACCCTTGTAGTTCACCTCAGGATATATACCTGTATTGTAAAAGTCTTTTGCTGGGAAATAAAAACTTATCAGCTTAGTTTTATTATTGATAGAAAGATTTTACAAAAGTCAGGAACTTCAAAATGCTCCCGAAGCCATGGTGGTTTCTCATTAAAATGGATGGAACTGCCAACAGATGAATGCAGGATGTCTGTGACCTGTATCCACAGATATAACTCAGTAAGGTAACACAGAGCTGAACTTCCAATCTCAATGAGACTACCAGTTACTTGTTAAAGCTGAAAAAACCTGTAACCGTACTTTGCACATTATCTTTTGTTCTCACTGATGACACAAGTGCCATTGTATCAGTGGCATGCTTTTGGGCATCTCGTGATGATTACTCCATTTGCTATCCATCAAAACCTTACAGTTTATTTTGAGAAAACATTTATTCTTTCTGGAAAAATGCAAACAAACAAAATAAGCAGTAACATTGACTGCCTTTTCCCACGGTTACTGGGATTTAAACCGAGGCAAGTTTTGATTTGATTTATTTTTATCACATGTACTGAGATACAGTGAAAAGTATTGCTTTGCAAAAGACTACAAACAACAGAACAAAGACCTGAGTTCTGAAGTCTTCCATGTACTGCTGCCATACCCCCTGAGCAGCTCGGGAATTAGTAAAAAATATGACCATGTGATGTGAATATACCTTGAATTTAAAAAAACCCTCCACTGGACATCTGTGCATGAGGTTGGTCTTTATGGAAAATTGGTTCCTCCAAATATGTCCCTGAAGTGGGTATTTGAAAGGTAATGATGTCTGTGGAAAGTAAAAGGTTGAATCCGCTGAAGGGCAGATTTGAAACCAAATTAGTATAACCAGATTTTCAGACAGAAGAGCATGAACATGCAGGAATTAAATCCTCTCACTCCTTGTTTTGTAGAGTTGATGGTAGTCAGCAGAACTGACATAAAGTGCTGACACAAAACCAGAACTTGTGGCAATCTTAAGTGCTTTGGGGCATTAATCGATAGTACAAGTCACATGTCCCTATAGGCTCTGACATCTGCTAAGACATTTGGTGCTGGTATTGCATATATATTTGTAAAAACAGAACACATTAATTAAAAACAAAGGCATGCAAGGTGCCTAGTTAGAACATAGAACGTAGAACTATACAGCACAGGAGTGGGCTCTTCGGCCCATGATGTTGTGCCACACATGACGCCAAATTAAACGAGTTCCTTCTGCCTGCCCTTGGTCAATATCCCTCCATTCCCTGCATTTTCATGTGTTTATCTAAAAGTCTCTTAAACTCCCCTATTGTATCTGCCTCCACCACCACCTCTGGCAGTGGATTCCACACTCCTACCATTCTCTGTGTAAAAAAACTTGCCCCTCACATCTCCTTTGAACTTTTCCCCCTCACCTTAAATGCATGCCCCCTAGTTTTAGACATTTCAACTTTGGGAAAAAGATTCTGACCATCAACTCTATTTATGCATCTCATAATTTTATAGCCTTCTATCACGTCTCCCCTCAGTACCCGCCCCTCCAGAGAAAACAGCCTGAGTTTTTCTAGCCTCTCCTTATAGCTCATACCCTCTAATCCAGACTACTTCCTGGTAAACCTCTCCTGCACCCTCCACCTCCTTCCTGTAATGTGGCGACCAGAAGTCTGGTCTAACCAAAATCTTACAAAGCTGCGACATGACATTCTGACTCTTGTACTCAATTCCTTGACCAATACAGGCAAGCATGCCATATGCCTTCTTTACCGCCCTATCTACTTGCGGGCCACTTTCAGGAAGCTGTGAACTTGAACCTCAAGATCCCTCTGTATGTCAGTGCTGTTCAGGGCCCTGCCATTAACTGTACACTTTTCCTTAACATTTAATCTCCCAAAGTGCAGCACCTCACACTTACATGGATTAAACCCCATCTGCCATTTCTCCACTCATATCTGCAACTGATCTAAATCTGCTGTATCCTTTGACAACCTTCTACACTATCTACAACTCCACCGATCTTTGTATCGTCTGCAAACTTACTAACCCGCCCATCTACATTTTCATCCAAGTCATTTATATATATCACAAACAGCAGAGATACCAGTATGGATTCCTTCTGAGCACCACTAGTCACTGATCTCCAGCCTGAAAAACAACCTTCCACCACTACACTCATTACACTACAGTACCTTGCCACAAGGTCCTGGCTTATCCTTATTCATAGCTATCTTAAAACTTGAGGAGGTGTGATCGCTGTTTCCAAAATGGTGTCCCACTGAAAGGTCAGTCACCTGGCCAAACTCAGTAGCCAGTGCAAGGTCCAGTATGGCCCCTCCTCTATAGTTGGACTATCCAAATACTGTTTCAAGAAACCCTCTTGGATGCACTTAACAAATTCTGCCCTTTCTAAGCCTCTTGCTGTAAGGGAGTCCCAGTCAATATTTGGGCAGTTAAAGTCACACACTATAACAACTCTGTTTTTATTGCATCTTTCCATAGTCTGTCTACATATTTGTCTCTCCGTGGCTACTGGAAGCCTATTGTATAATCCCAACAGTGATCGCACCCATCTTGTTTTTGAGCTCTATCCATATTGCCTCTGTTGAAGAAACAGTCAATTCTGGTTTTGTTGAAGACAGTGAGGAACTCAAAGCCAATTAAACAATATTGTTTGTTGTCAACAGTCTCAAGTTAATCTGGTTCAAAAAAAAGTCACAACAGGAAGAACAGGAATTGCTCAGGAAGGACAGCCCGAGAAATGCAGAAATTTGCAGTGAGGCTCTGGATCTGTTGTGAGATTTGTGGCAGAATCAGAAAATAACTCCGGTGAGGCTAACCTCAACAGGAGGAGCATCCCAAGCAGAGAAGCAAGTTTCTCACTAGCCAGTTGAGTTGCCATTTGAGAGAGATTATAGTTTGTTAAATGCATTATTGACACGACAACTCACCTCATCAATATTTCACTTCCGACCTCACCAAACACGCCAAATGTGTGGTACTTGGTGAGAATTCACAACATTATAGTCAGAGTGAGGATATGGCATCATCAGCTCATCACTGACTGCAAGGAGCCTTCATGTTTCTCAGGGCATGACCCATGGGCACCAGCTACATGCATCGCTTGTGAGCGGATTGGCATCCTACATTTGCCAACACCTCACTACCATCATGGCACTTTCTGATTCACTTGCACGCCACTCAGGAAGCACAGCTGTGCATTGCAGGGTTCACCAGTAACTAGGACTGAAAGGTTGCAGCAGGGACTGGCACCCAGCTCACAGGTTGTAGGTCATGAGTGCTAACTTTTAGCACTCACTCTGTTAGTGCTTATCTACCTGATCGAAGCATCCATATCTTGCTTTACTATTGCTTGTTATTCTGTGCCCACTAGCCTGTTGGCATTTTAGCCAGAGCCAAATGCTATAAGTATTGACATGCTTGCTAGCACACACATGCAGCCAGGTTGTTGTCGCACTTGTCAGTGTGGATCTGTCCAGGGCTGTGGAGGAGAGTCATCCTTATTAACAGAGCATTGAGCTATCAATGTAACACCCACAGCATGTGCTAGCTGCCTGCCTGACAAACAAACTGCAAGTTTATTCAACAAAATAGCCACATTGGAAAAACAGTGGAGGCCAGTGCTCAGTCCAGTCAAGGAGGGAGGGATCACTGTCAGTCAAGGTGGCTTGATACTCTCAGCCATGTGCATAATCCACACTTAGTCCAAGAGCTTGCCCATAGTTAGCCATCTTCTTGGACCACTCACTGTCAGAAGACAGATCTGACCACAGTCTGAGGAGTGGGAAACAGTCAGTTCAGCAGAGCCCACGCCAGCGGCAGGGGATTTGCATATCATCAGGTAGGCTATGAGAGGGAGGATTATCGGCAATAACCACCACTGTGACCCTCACAGAGAGCATTGGTGAACAAGGTGGGTGGCGGGGGGGGGGGGGGGGGGGGGGGGGGGGGGGGGGGGGGGGGGGGGAGTGGCGGGTGGCAGTGTGTGTGCGCAAAGGAAACTATGGATTTTGCACAAACTCCCTAACTCATGTAGTGCACAGATACAATGCCACCCATGCTTCAGCTTAGGCCATGGTGTATGCCGAAAATGTGGTTCCGCTGTTTGGACCAGTATGGGGTTGCCCTCCAGTATAGCCCACACAGTCCAGATAGTGAGTTGCATTGTTGTGGTATACAGTTTCTGCACAATTTGAGCAGGCACTGAAGTGATGCTCAGAAATGAGGGAAACAGGAGTCGTCTTCCAAGAAGGATGAGGATATGAAGGAGAAGGAAATACTCCTTGTGTGACAGAGCTCAGCTGTGTCAGGCACTACCAGCCTGACAGGACCTGATTGACAATGGGTTCCTGTAGGTGGGAGCTGGGTGCAGCAGACCATCACGGACTGTAGACCATATGATTTAGGAGCAGAATTAGGCCATTCCGCCCATCAGGTCTGCTCCACCTTTTGATCATGACTGATATGTTTCTCAACCCCATTCTCCTGTCTTCTCCCGTAACCCTTGATCCCCTTACTAATCAAGACCCTATCTATCTCTGTCTTAAATACACTCAATGACTTGACCTCCACAGCCTTCTGTAGCAATGCGTTCCTCAGAGCCACCAACCTCTGACTGAAGAAATCATCTTCATCTCAGTTCTAAAGGGTCGTCCCTTCACTCTGAGGTTGTGCCCTTGGTCCTAGTTTCCCCTACTAGTGGAAACACGTTCTCCTTGTCCATCTATCCAGGCCCCTCGGAATTCTGTAAGTTTCTGTGGCTCATTGGTTTGCACTGCTGCCTCAGCGCCAGGGACCCGGGTTTGATTCCACCCTCGGGCAACTGTCTGTGTGGAGTTTGCACATTCTCCCCGTGTCTGTGTGGGTTGTGCTCCGGTTTATTATTACAGTCCAAAGATGTGCAGGGTAGGTGGATTGGCCATGCTAAATTGCCCATAGTGCCAGGGATGTTTGGGTTAGACATGGGAAATCAGTGGTAGGTTAATGGGTCTGGGTGGGATGCTCTTCAGAGGGGCGGTGTGGACTCTTTTGGCCGGATGGTCTGTTTCCACACTGTAGGGATTCTATGATCTCTCCTATCCTTCTAAACTCCATCGAGTGCAGACTCAGAGTCTTCAAGTGCTCCTCATATGACCAGTTGTTAGTCATGATGCCAGCACTGTGGGTGTGAACTACAGCCTCTATTCATTTTGTTTCTGTTCCCTTATGGGGGATGGTACAAATAAAAGCTCATATTTGGAACTGTCTAAATGCCTACCTGTATGTGATGATGTTCTCCTACTGGTCAATGACACGATGCAGGTCTCCAGTGGCGCTGGGGACAGAGTAGTGGTGACAATAGAGAGGGTGTTTAGATGGAATGTGGCTTGGGACAGGAAAACTGTGACCCGGTGGTTAAACAGCGACTTGAGTGAGAGAGTGGAGTTGTATGAGTGAGGGAGTGTCAGCCATGATGGCTGTGTGCCATGAGCCGTGTGGCTTTGTCGCTGCTTTGCGATTTATGTTGCCACTGTGGGGCAATGCCAGAGTTTCAATGTTTGCCCGAGGTGCACAGTGGCCTTTCAGAAGTGGTGCAGGCACAAGAGATGCCAGTCTTTCGGCAAATACTTGCTGAGGGGCAAGTGGTTCCAGGAATTGCACGTAATAAGATGGAGACAGAATCGAATGAGAAGGATGGCATGTGGCAAGGTAAGTAGTTAATGAGGTGAGTTTGGTAAGATACGGCAAGAAATCTCACTGAGCCTCATGGTGAGAATCTGTCAAAAAGTCGCAACACAACTCACAATTAGCAAAAAAAAGCCTTCATTTCTTTGAAATCAGCAATAAATGTTTAGTGTCATCAATGAACTGCTAAAAACATTCCTGCTATATTTGAGAAAAATATTTTCATGCTTTAAGTTAATGATTGTCATTAGGTCTTATTTAGAAGGAAAATCAATTGCTGTTTGAAAATTCAAGTTTAAAACGTTGTGCAGCTTCCAATAAACAATGAAAAATTAGAATTTAGTAATTAACTACAGCACCTTTGGAGGGCAGCTTTAACATTTTAAAATCAGTATTTTGAATGACCATATCAAGAGACTCAGATTGATGTTGATGCTGCTGTGATAGCTTTGAGGTTAAATTGTTTAAGATGAGTATTTTCAAATCTGGAGATTTTCCTTGTAGATCTTTAGTAAGGTTCAGCATTTACATGGGTTTGTAAATTTCTCCTTCAAGCAGTTTGCAAGGAAGATTGAAAAATCTTATAAAATCAGTTTTTATGAAGATCAGAACAATCCAAATATTCTTTCTCCTTAGAGATCTGGATCCAGTCCAGCCAGATTAAAAGAGCAGAATTCTGTATGCGGCTTTTAAGAATGATCAATTAAATAGGTTTAGGCTTTCACAACTCAATTCCAAGTTCCTGGCATATATCCAGAGTACAGAGTTCCATACGTTAAGATATTTCTGTATTACAAGATCATTTGGAGATTTCCATGCTGTGGGAAATAGCTCCATTTGCATTATGAGACGTATTCCTCAGCATCAATGATTATGGACACCTAGCTGCAGTACGGCAAACTTGTTCACATGCCATCATTTAGCAGGTTAAAAATTGCATCTCTGATCAATGACCTTGCCTAGCAACTAACTGTCCTCCTACTCCCATCTGCATGGATTGAAAATGCAGCCCATGCACAACCGGGAGAAATGTGGGGAATGTTTGCTGTGCTGATGTTTATTCTTGTTGTCACATTGCACCTATCCCCAGAATGATCTGGGGAGAACTCTTGCTGTTAGTACTGCTGTAACTGACCTACTCCTTGTCTTGAGACTGTGTTCCCTCACTAGTCAAGGATCTTATCTACATCCACCATGTCATTCTCTGCATGAATTTTGTAAGTTATATCAACAAGATTGCTTCTCATTCTTTAAAATTCTGGAAAATACAGACCCTGTTTCTGGAATTTCTGTCTTAAAACAATACCACAATCCCAGGGATAAATTTGGTGAACCTCTGTTGCTCTCCTTCAAGAATGAACTGTTTACT
Organism: Rhincodon typus; assembly: GCF_021869965.1. Lineage (NCBI taxonomy): Eukaryota > Metazoa > Chordata > Chondrichthyes > Orectolobiformes > Rhincodontidae > Rhincodon > Rhincodon typus. Next base: position 46,641,254 of record NC_063341.1, read on the forward strand.
CTTACACTCAGCTTTCTAACTGTTAATCAATTGTCAACCTAAACATCACATTTCCCCCAATCTCATATACTCTACTTTTATCTACTAATCTCCTGTGCAGGACCTTATCAAGACACTTTTGGAAAAACCAATACACCACATCCACTGGTTCTCCTTTTATCACTATGATAAGTAATATTCTCAAATAAACGCCAAGAAGTTTCTCAAATATGAATGCCCCCTTTATATATCCATGCTAACTCCATTCTTTACTAAATTCCCATTTATACACCTCCTACAGTAGATTTTGACAATTTCCTGACCAGTGATGTCAATCTAATAGAGTCTAGACCCGAAACATCAGCTTTCTTGCTCCTCTGATGCTGCATGGCCTGCTGTGTTTCTCCAGCTCCACACCTTGTTATCTTAGACTCCAGCATCGACAGTTCCTACTATCTCTAATAGTTCTATCATTCTCTTATTAAATAGTGTTACTTTTTCATCTGCAGGAACCTTTCCAGAATCCTGAAAGACAGCCATCAATCCATCTGCTATCAGATTAGGTGTTGGTTAGCTCAGTTGGCTGGACAGCTGGTTTGCAAAGATAGAGTGATGCCAACAGCTTGGGTTCAATTCCTATGCCAGCTGAGGTTCCCACCTTTTTAACCTTATGCTTCACCCTAAGACACAATGACACTCAGGTTAAACTCCCACAAGTCATTTCTCCCTAATGAGAGAGTTGCCCTATTACTCTCTCAGGTTATGGTGACTTTATCTGTCCATCATCAAATATTCCTTTTACTATTTCTCTAGCCGCCACCATGAACAGTTTGGGATGTAGTTCATCTGGTCCAGGGATTTGCTAGCCTTCAATCCTGTTAAGTTTTCAAGTACTTCCTCTTTATTAATTCTAATTTCATTTAGTTCCTCAGTTTCACAAGACCCTTGATTGCCTGGTATTTCTGGGAGCTTTTCTGTCTCTTCTTTCATGAAGACAAACACAAAATAACTGTTCAGCTTCTTTGCCTTTTCCTTGACTGTAGATTCTTCTATCCATACCTGTAATGGGCCTATGTTAGTCCTAGCCAATCTATCCCTTTCACATACCTATAGGCTTTTAGAGCCTGCCTTTATGTTCCTCACTTGTTTGTATTCATATACTCCTTCCCTTATCTTAACCAGTTTCTTAAACCTCTATTGTTGGATTCTAAATTGCTTCCACTCCTCAGGCTTACCACTTTTTCTGGCATGCTTATAAGCCACGTTCTTCAATCTAGTGCAGTCTTTCATTCATTACTGGGATTGATTCACTTTTCCCTTTGGGTGTTTGTGATATAGAGGAATGTAAAGCAGTTATAGACTGCACACTATTTCTTTAAATATTGCCTGTCTATCATCAGCTATCTTACTGTAGTTTCCCAATCCACCATAGTTAACTTGCCCCTCATACGTCATAATTTTCTTTCTTCAGATCTAAAATTCTAGTTGCGAAATGAACTGTATCACATTCAAAATTAATCCAAGCCTCTGTCATATTATGGTCACTATTCCCCAAAGGCTCCTTTATAGCAAGATCATTAATCAGTCCTTTCTCATTATACACTGAATTCAAAACAGCCCAGTCCCTAGTTGACTCCTTGCAGTGCTGCTCCAGAAACTCATCCCACATACAGTCCAGAATTCATCTGCATTTCACTAGTGCTGACTTGGTGAACCAAGCCTAAATGATAATTGAAGTCACCCATTATTACTGTGTTACCCACATTTCTAATTTCCTGACTTATAATGTGTCAAACGTCACCATGGCAATTTGGTGGCCAATAAATGACTCCCATCAATGTATACTATCTGTTTCTCAATTGCATCCAAACTGATCCTACATCGTGATCCTTTGACCCAGCTCCTCTCTCAGTAACGTGCTGATGCTGTCCCTTATTAAAAGTGCTACCCCACCTTCCTTTCCTTTTTGCCTATCCTTCCCAAATGCCAAATATCCTTAGTTATTCAGTTCCCAGACTCAATTACTCTTTGGCTATGTCATCCTGGCCTTGTACTCATATTAACCTCTGAGTCCTCTGAGGCTTGGGATACCTGTGATCCTCCAGGGCTTAAACACAGAATTTGAGGTGACAATTGCAACCACTTGGTAATTGACTGTGAAATACTGTGGAATGAAATGAAGAACGTGAGAAGTGCTATATAAATGCAAGTTATTTATTTTAAGTACTGGACCACATACCTACATTTACAAAATTAGAGCATTCACTTTTCAACCCTTTTAAGCTCAATCCCAAATTTGAACTGATGTGAAATATTTAAACCGGCTTAGTTTAAGCATTGCTATTTTATTAATTTCTGGTTTTCCCTATGTTATAGATGATATTATTCAGCACTGCTTGCCAGCAAACAACAGTCACTTCATTTCGTAGTAATTTATTCTGTATGAACCACTTTGAAATGTTTGAGAGATGTGGTGAGGTATGCTATCTAGAGTAAGTCTTTTATTTTATTCTGCATACAATGTAGAAATATAATTCAGTGGAATCTGTGTGGCTTGAGGGCTTCACTAAAGTAATGCAGGAGCTGAAACGTTTGAAACATTTCAAGTGATGAAATGAGACTTATCTCACTGCAATTTTAAAAGTCTACTTTGATTCAATATCAAATCTAGAATGTATCTTTTGTAGTATTGATATTTAAGTCTCAACAAACTCTCCAGGAGCACTCATTTAAATACAATTTACAGGATAAGTGGTTAATTTAATATCTTTTTATGTGTTTTCTAGCATTTTGAATGCCTTTGGTTTCTTTTCAGAGACTGTCATTCTGGAGTGCTATCAGGGAAATTCTGTTTGATGCTTTTTACTTCAAGAATAGTGGCCATCTTTTGATATTGAGCTGTTTCAATGGTCATGTCCAAAAGGCACAACTGAATCATGGGAAGTAGGCTGCAGTTCCCACTCTGATGCTGCTTTGGGAGAGTTGCATTACCAAAGTGTCTCATGCCAACTCGGTTCATGTAACAAGATAGTCCCATTGTACTGTGTAATATTGTATTTTCTGAGAGAAATTGAATTACTAAGGGAAGCTTGATTGGTCATGATGATTGTAGAGCCAAGAAACATATCATTGTGAAAATCAGGCATTAGCTCATAGTTCAGGCTCATGTTCAATAAAATATGATGTCTTCAGCATCTCACTTCAATTTAACCCTTCATGGAAAAATAAACTGATGAATATGTGAGACATAACAATATGAAAATATAATTTATAAAACAAAGATCAAAATCTATTTCTGTAAACATTAAATAAAATTATAAAACTTATAGCCAAGGATCTCTACTTTGAATGCTGTGGTTGATTCAGGTGCCAATTGTGCTGAAAATTGGTCTGGTTTTGACAAGTTTATAGTGGTTTTTTTCCACTATATTTCCATTTATCACAAAAGCATACAATTTGTCACGAACTAACACAATTGAACAGCTTTTCAATGTATTTTGCTTAACTGAATTTCAAATATAGTTTGACACATTAAATCTGGTGCGACTTTATTAATACAATTAGAAATGAGTTTCTTGGTTTCTCTGAAAAGCATTGCAGATCAGGTTGTCTAGTCAATCACTTACAGTACACTGACACCTACCCCCTCCCTTGCTAAGCCTCCATCAGTCATCTCTTTCTAATGAGAGCTCCTATGGTCTGGTAGGACTATGGAGATTTTACCTTTTGTCTTTAGTGTGCCAATTTTAAATAAGTCAAAATCACTTTAAAAAACATACAGAATCATTTTCAATTACATTGATGCACTGTGGTGAACTTCTGCATTAATGTCTTAAAAAATGGTTATCAAATATGTTTGGTAGTGCCTCAGCGGCTAACACAAATCGGCTTTGAAGGCACATAAATAGATACAATTACCAGAATGGGTGGTGTAGAATTCAATCTGCAGGCACCCTCATGTAAATAGTGGGAACTGACTTCAAACATTATTTAAAAAGCACAGAATAGTTTGTGAAAACTTCCATTTTGCTGAATGTAATTTGCAGTTGAAGTTCCGGACATTTTTCGGTCATTTAGTTGATTTGAATGGGTTGCACTGTAAACCTTGTGGGAACCGTCTTCCCCTTTATCGTTAAATTCCTCTTCATGTGTTTCTGCATCGCACACTCCAGTGCCTTCCATCATAATGATCCTGGCATTGAAGTCAGATATCATATGGGCAGGACAGGAAATGCTTGCTCTGAGACAACGTTGGGCAAAGACCCAGGCCGCGAAAGACATACTTCATAATTTTTTACTTGCCAATAACTGTTCACAACCTGCTGCTTCAGAGCTGGACATGCAGTGTGGAGTTGTTCTCCAATGCAAGTGACAACTTTGCTCCAATAATCAATACAAAGAAAATTGATGTAATGATCCAAGAAAACCATATCTCAAGTTCAACGAATCAGTTAGTGACCAGAACCTGTCAGCATGGATAACTTCACTTATCTCTAGCTTCACAATCACTTGAAAAGTCTGCGTTGATGATGAAACATGTGAGAATTTCCATAGCATGTGTAGCCTTCAGCAGACTTCAAACCCACTCTAAAAATGAAGAAGAGTAAGTCTGCCTACCAAACCGAACGCCAATAGAGCAACAGTCCTGTTCATTTTGCTGCAATAATGCAGGTCTTGGCCTGGGTACCAGCAAGGAAAGGAGCAGGTGAGATGAAGACCTCAGGGGGACAATCAGAGGCAGAGCTAGACTCATTGGAGCTTATTGGAGTTGGTTCTTGCTCTATTGAATAGAAGAGTGAGATTGATGTCTTTGATCAGTAGTTACGGTCTTTTCCGTTCTTAAATTTTAATATGGTACACAACTCTGTGGTAAACTTAATAAATTACATAAAAGGCAAGGTATTAAGAATATCATATAATCAAAGTTGGCAGTTCAGTGATGTGTGAAGGCTGCAGCATATAGGAGCACCTGGATACCATTTGCAGAAGGTGTTTAAAGTTCAAGGAGCTCTGACTCAGAGTTCATGTGCTGGATTCTGTACAGACATTGCAACACATCAACACGGGGTAAGTTACCTGAATTATTTACCTGAAGGCAGTCACACCACTTAGGATGGGGTCTTTTGATTTAGAGGCCAGGAACAGAAGGGTGTGTCTGAGAGCGAGGCTGGTAATAGGACCCAGAGGGCAGGCATGTCAGCCTTTTTATTGTTCTCCCAACCTGTTTGAATGAGAGTGGAGGCTGCAGTACAGATATATAAATGGACAATGGCACCATAGTACATGAACCATTCAAGTTGGGGGGCTTTGCTTGGCAACAAGGCATGCAGTAGCAGTAGGTATGGTATAGTTAAGTGGATTAACACTGTTCTCTGCAAGAAAGAATGAGACTCCAGACAGACCAGTGTTGCCTGTGCAATGTAATGATTTGGGATATCTGTTCAGGGCTGTAAAGCAACTTGTAATGGGAGGGGGAGGACCTAATGGTTGATCTACATATACATACCTATGACATGGGAGTTAGGCACTAAATTAGAAAGCAGAATCTCAAATTTTTACCTGAGATGTGTGCAAATTGGCACAGGTTACGTAAAATTAGATGAATATATTGCTCAAAGGCTGGCATGGAGGAAATAGATTCTGGCTTGTAGTGCCATTGGAACCAATACTGGGGAAAGTGGGCACTGTACCAGTAGGATGGTCTTCACCTGAGTTGTACTAGGGTCCGTATTCTTGCAAACTGCTTCAATAAGAAAGTAGAAAGGGCTTTAAATTAAATAGTGGGGGCAAAGGATCCTATGTGGAAGGCTGAGATACATGAAACAGTAGAGATGAGGTAAGGGAGGAAGATAGTAATATGGGAAATGAAGGTCAAAGAATGGGTAAAGGGCAGAGAGAAAAGACTAATCTAAGTTCCAGATGTTCTTCCCTCTAAGTTGCATTGCTTAGCACCTTAGATCTCGGAGGTCCTCACAGAAGGAAGAAAAATGAGAAGGATCACGGTCACAGCTGAGTTAGGCTGTACATGTGGCTTGATGCTCTAGCATCTGGAGTGTGCTGTCACAGAGGTCAAAGTGTACATTACTCAGACATTCTCTGAAGGCTTCACTTAGGAGTCTTGGTGTCGAAGTCCTGGGAGAAATTCATCCAGGATCACTGCATCTGACGGAACAAGTTTTAAAAAATGGTGCGGCATCCTTCAAAGTAAAGCATACATCCAAGAGAAAACTCAAGGAGTAAAATCCTGAGCCAGCAGCTCATCTAACATCAACAGCACATGGTATCTTCTCATCTGCTGCAGAAGCTTCTGCTCACAGATTGGCCTCAGCCGTCATCTACATACCCACTGGAATCTGACCAGACAGCCAAGAGCATAAACAAGTTCCTCCCATGTCATGCTGTGCAGATGCATCAGCTGCTTAGGCACAAGACTGACAAGCTGGTCAGTGCAGGTTTCACTCGGGATAAACAGTAAAGGCAAAATCACCGTACTCTTACCAGGCCATAGGGCTGTCCTGTCTTTGGAGAGTTGGCTGGTGGTGGTTTAACCTGATGGTAAGCATACCCCAGGCAAAGGGGGAGGCTGAGAAGGAGAGTCCTTCATGGTAACCTCAGCAAAAATTGAACCCATGCTGTTGACCCCACTCTGTATTGCAAACCAGTTGCCCAGCCGCCTGAGCTAAATGACCCACATGAGCAAACAGTAGTGCTGCTTTGGTAATGTGTTATGGAGTTGAAATACCACAAATGTACAGCCATTTCCCAAAAACAATGACCAGTAATGTTCGAAAATCTTGTGCTGTATTCTAACAATTTCCTATCTTCATTCATAACATAGCTCTGCAAGTCAGAGCTTTCCTGCCATTCGATCACTCCTTTATTAGCTGTTATTACATTCCAGTTGCACTTAGGCCTGTTTTGCTCACTTCATTGCACTGATATGGCAATGTTAAGATCAGAAAACTTACAGAATGAATAAATTGCAATCTGGAAGGCCATAAGCATTTCTTTTAAACTTTTTGAATATACTTAAGAAAGAAGGGCCATAGGTATTGAACCCTAGAGCCTGTCCATTACTATATTAGCGCATGTCTGATCTGTACTTAAATTCCATTTATCTTCATTGCTCTATTTCCCCTGGAACCATTACACAACAAAATTCCATCAATTTGAGTCTCAACATTTCAATTGCCTTGGCTTCTGTTGCCTCTGGGGGAGATTCAGATTTTTGCTTACATTTACCACCCGAATAAAACTCCCCTTGCACCCTACTTCCAGAGCACTGACACCAGCAGTGTTCCTTTCCTGGATTGGGTGGTGAGGCCTGATTGCAGTCTCAAGGCTGTGAAGAAAATGTCAGATCCAAAAAAGCTGAACATGGTTTGCCCATTGCCCTTTTGCAGGCATGGACTATCTTAATGTCTCAAGTCATCATATTGATGATACCCAAAGATATTCTTGGAAACTAACAGATGACTGTGAGTGGCACGGTGGTTAACACTGCTGCCTCACAGCGCCAGGGACCCAGGTTTGACTCCACCCTTGATCAACTGTCAGTGTGGAGTTTGCACATTCTCCCTGTGTCTGTATAGGTGTGCTGTGCTTTCCTCCTATAGTCCAAAAACATGCAGGTCAGATGGATTAGCCATGGAAAATGCAATGTGATAGGGTAGGATAGAGGAATGGGCTTGGTGGGATGCCCTTTGGAAGGTTGGTTTGGATGCAGTGGGCCAAATGACCTGCTTCTACACAGTCGGGAATTCTATGACTTGCATTTACATGTCACTACTCTTGACCATAAGCTAAACAAAAGCACTTTAAAGCCAAAATGGTGTGCATTTGTACAAATATAATAGCTACTAGAATATCAGAATTATGTATCAACTGCATATATTGAGGTGGATTTTGAATGGGGTGTTCTGCAAAGTGAATACATTCACAGCTCAGAATGGAACAGTATTAATTGTACACATCAGGAAAGTGAGCACTAGGTGAATCATTGGTATGTACTGAGCTACCCAGTAAAAACTTGGATAACGGTCAGGAGCAATTTGTTTCAATGCATAAAAAATAAGTAAACAAATAAAATAAAGCGAGAGCCTGTGCACCTGAAGAGTATTCAATGCTCAAATATATGCAAGTCAAGACAAGGTCTGTTTGGGGCGTGTATCTTCCTCTCCCAGACTGACTTGATTAGACTCTGAACAGCTTCATTATCAGTGTGAAGAACCAAGAGTCTCACTGTGGGTGTAATTTACTCACTCAGCCTGTGTGGATGTGTTTCAGTGACAGTCTCACTGTCAGTGTGATTACAGACTGAATCACATTGACAATGAGTCACTGATGGTCTTACTGTCCGTGTGATTACAGACTGAGTCACATTGACAATAAGACACTGACAGTCTTACTGTTGGTGTAATTATAGACTGTGTCACACTGACAATGAATCACTGACAGTCTCACTGTCCATGTGATTACAGACTGAATCACACTGACAAGGAGTCACTGATGGTCTTACTGTCTGTGTGATTACAGACTGAATCACACTGACAAGGAGTCACTGATAGCCTTACGGAAGGTGTGATTACAGACTGAGTCACATTGACAATGAGTCACTGATGGTCTTACTGTCTGTGTGATTACAGACTGAGTCACATTGACAATGAGTCACTGATGGTCTTACTGTCAGTGTGATTACAGACTGAGTCACATTGACAATGAATCACTGACCGTCTCACTGTCAGTGTGATTACAGACTGAATCACACTGACAAGGAGTCACTGATAGCCTTACGGAAGGTGTGATTACAGACTGAGTCATACTGTCAGGGAGTCACTGATGGTCTCACTGTCTGTGTGATTACAGACTGAGTCACACTGACAGTGAGTAACTGACTAGTCTCACTTTGTGTGATTACAGACTGAATCACACTGACAATGAATCACTGACAGTCTCACTGCCTATGTGATTACAGGCTCACCTGTTGTCAGTGTGATTGTTGTCAGTGTGATTCATTGACGGACCTCATAGCAAGTGTAATTCACTGGAAGAATCAGTGTCAGTGTGATTTAGTGGCAGACTTGGCGTCCATGTGATTTGACCGACTGACTTGCTGTCATGGTAATTTCACCAACTGACCCAAGCTGTGTTCACGTGAATATCACTTCAATCAAGCACAAACGAAGGCTACTTGCTGTGGGACCTTTTTTGAAATAATTTACTGTCTCCGAATGGAAAAAAAGGGGAACACTGGCAACAAGAAAAAAATCCTCCTGATGTAGCACCTAATTATGCTGTGGCAGTCCTGAGCACTGATATCCAAAAAATAATGAGATATTGTGATAAGATATATTTATATGACCTTGCATTAGTATAATCTGTACAAAATACACACTATTCTGTAATGACAGATTGAATTGACCTGCAGTTGCTTTTACCTTTCATCAAGCACGCTTCCCTTCCTGTTTATATTCAGTGAGATAGTAATCAGATTCCCTGCAGTCCAATTTTTTTTACTGCATGGTTCACATCTCTCAGTGCTTTAGAAATAGCATTTTTTTTCTGTGAGAGATGTTAGCTCAGCAGTAGAAACAGCAATCACACATCTCCACACGGCTGGTTTAATTTTTCATCACTCCACATCTCCTCAGTAATGACAAACATGACCATTGTGTGTGTGTTGTTTTGTGTGAAAGATCTGTCATCACAATAGGAGGCTCTGCAGCTGAGCACGGCAGGCCAAGGTCAAAGTTCACTTGTGTACAGCACAGTAAAACATCCTACCACAGTTTCAGATGAAAAATGATTTGTACATTGACTGCCAGTTTATAACATTGTTCCAGTTATCAGTTAATGCAATAGTAGCAACAATCTTAAGGCATATGTTTGTTGTTTCTAAGCCAACAAATTCAAGATTATCTATACTTTACAATCGTTAGTTGAAAGTGTGCATTCCTTTTCTTTACATCGATCTCAAACCTGGAACTTTGTAAATCTGCCCCATTTTTTCAGCAGGACAAATTCACCCATGACCTGGCCTTGGCCATCTGCTTTCAATGTGTTCCTTGACCTTCCCTCCTCCCAAACCCCATCCTAACCCTTTTCCCTCACTTTCAATATTTTTATAAAAATGCTTAAAGTTTTTATCTAAAGCATTTTACAAATGCTGCTCTGATTTTCACCTGCTTTGCTGTCTGCAGAGTCCAGGCAATGGATCTGGGATTCTTGAAGTTTTTGCAGGACAACCTAGGAGGTTTGACAACCCTAATCTATCACCACACTGCAACCCCTGCCCTTTGTCCATGTTTGTGCCAGGCTCCGCTAAGCCATTTTGGTGTAAGTGTGAAGAAGCAGGCTACCTCCCCACCTGCCTCAGAATGTCATGGTTGGCGGTCTTCAGAGCAGCCAGAGAGGGACAACATTTTGGAAGGAGAAGGACATGACCAGATGGGATTTGAAATCCAGGTTCTCCCATTTGGTCTGACTTCTTTTACAAATGTAACGTTTAATTCTTCCTTTGCTGTCCAGAGCAACACTGGAGGCCAAAGAACAGAAATGGCATCCAGTATCTAGTGTTGCTGAGGTGCAACGGACAGAAAATTATTGTTTCCACATGCTTTTTGTTATTTTAGATGCATTTTAGAACCAAAATCACATCTGGCAGAGCAAAAAAAGCAGAAGTGGCAGAGGTGAGCACTGCTAATATTTCCCAATTCTAGCCCTGGGACCGTGAGAGGCACCATAGTAGCCATTATAAGTGACACCAGCTAACACAGTGCACAGCGAGAATTGAACCTAGGAGCATCAGTGATCTGTATGGCTCAGCTTCAACTCAGGCAATGCATTTACCAAATAAATCATGGAGCAAGCTAATCTGATAACTGGCTGAACTATATAAAACCTACTTGTGATTTATTAGTGGAACTACTAAAGGACTCAGAATAAAGTGTCTCATTTTCCTTGCTGCAGTTGTTTGCACCCTGTAGTTTAATTTGCAGCATTCCCTTTCAATACTGAGAGATTCAGCTACTGTTAACAGATCCCATCCTTTTGATTTGTATTTAAAGCTTTAAAAACTTATCAATAACATTATAACATCTCGTCATGGGTGACATTTACATTGATAGAGATTATATCTGGGAAAGTAATGTAACTCACTGTTCCTTTCATATACTCTGCTTATCTCTTGTATGAGTGGATAGTGAAGCTTATGTGGCTTAACTCAAAGAAATGCTGAGTTTATAACTTAAACGACGATTGAACACTCGCACTGAACTTTCAGCGTTGCCAGTTCTTTTATGCATTTTAAATTTCAGGAATTACAATCTTATTATCTTTCTTATGGCATAGTGCAGCAAACATTTTCTAAGATATGGGTTTAGAGGGTTATAAGCCAAATGCTACCAAATGGGACTAGATCAGTTCAGGATATCTGGATGGCATGGATGAGTTGGACCGTAGTGTTTGTTCCATGCTGTATAATTCTATGACTTTATGTGCCATAAATTATACCGTCACAATGTGCAAAACAGAAAAAAATTCAAAGGTGGTTCTTTCCAATAAAGAAAAGAAGATAGAGGGGGAATTTTTGCCGTATGAGTAAAGGGCTGAAAAAGCCTTTCTACATCAGGACACATGGTAAAATTGCCATAAGCCATTGTTTAAATATGCATGGCTTTACCAATGTAACAGGCATATCGTCCAGCAGCAGTATCATCTATCATAATGCACTCACTCTGTCTTTTAAAAGCCAGAAAAGGACCTTTCCATCAGGGAGGCTTGATGCACCATAACAAAAGAAAACAAAACATGAATTGCCCTCCCAATTTATTTTTTATTACTTCAAAAGAGAGATGTGATGCTGAAGCTTTTCATCTTGTATTCATCAGGAAAACTGCAAGACTGCCAAACTTTTAGCGATCGCAACATTTTATGTTACAGATGCAAACAGTGCTAATTAGTTGAGAAGTCAACTCTCACTAGCCAAGGTGTTGCTATGGACAAAGCAGGGAATCATAAGCTCTGCAAGCTCCCAGGTAATTTAATAAAGGTGCATAGCTTGAATATGTTCGTTTTGTTTGCAGAGAACAGGTCCCTGTGTATGAATGTATATTACTTCCAGCAAGTGTGAAGGACTCTGTGTAGAAAGCTCCGTTGCTAGTGCTATATTTGTTAATGTAGTGCAATTTGTTAACATTTGTTAATGTTAATTTAGTGCAATCAGGATTGTTTAGTCAGTGTTGCCCATTTGTGGAATCCTATCTTACAGTAGACATTTGTTTTGGGCTTTGCAAGGGTGTGCTGGCTAACCGCAGTCTGTTCACTGCATCTTTATCTGTTGACGTGCAGATTGTTGTGATTGATTGAAATTTTGGCATTCTTGCATTCTTCATGATGATTGCAAGGCAAAAGTCTTGTGCAACTGTGTCTGTTTTCAGTGATGTTTGAATTGAGTACCATCTAGCTACATTTTTTTGCAATTTGATCCAATTGCCAAATTGGAAACGAGTAATTTAGAACTGTCCAAGATAGCTGCCTGAAATGGGCATTAGCTAGCTTGAATATGCAAACAAGGATCTTCACAATGTTTGAAGATCCTATTACAAATGTTAGCATTAATTGGGGTGAAGTTGGGCCCATCTAGAATGCTGAGTTCAGACTCAGTTCTGTTGCAGCCTTACAGCAATCCTCAGCAGGAATGCTGGAGGCCACACACAGTAACGTAATTCTTTCAAAATATTTATGTCTGTGTAGACCTGGGAGAATGAGTTGTGCTCCTCTGGACCTTGTAAAATTCCTGGAGGGCACTGCTACCAACCAATGCAACCCGCCCTCCACCCTCACCCTTTCCAGTCTCTACACCTCCCCCCATTCCAGTTCGACTCCCTCCTCCACCCAGGACTTAGCAGTGAATCAGCATGGCATTGCATCTGACAGAACCATCCATAGCACTAACCACCGAGTTACATCAAGCCAGCCAATTGTATGTTGCTCATGGTCTCCATTAAACTTGCTGGCTTTATGGACACCATGTCTTTGAGCATTCATTCCAGTTATGACATACATTTTGTGCCAATTTGTGGTGTTGTGCAGACTTCTCAGTCAATGTGTTTACCACTTAAAGAAAACAAAAAAGGAAAATGTGCATAAAAATGAACCCAAACCACCTCAACTTTAGTTAGAATATTTGTTAAGCAATAACATTTTCATTTCCATTCTCCCCTTTAAGAAAAAAAATCAATCAATACATAAATGAAATGGGTAGTTTTCAGCCTGTTTAGGTAACACAGAAAGGCCTGTGAGACAAACAGAAATTAGATGTCAACCACATCTAATATTTTAAAATTACATTGAGTTTAGGAACATTGGAAGGAATACTGTTTTGATATTCCATCCTCTTTAAGCAGTGAACAAAATATTGGACTCTTGAAATGGGAAACTTGGAGCCTAAATGCTTTCATATTTAATGTATCCTACAGCTATGAGTGTTTCAAGGTGCTCAACAACATTTGGAACCGCCATCCCCTCCCCAGACCATCATTTACTACTGATGTAATCTAATAGCAAGCTTTAGATGAGATCATAAACTACAAAAGCGAAGCCTGAGTGGTTTATATCCATCATCTGAAGCTTGAGATAAGATTACAGACTTGAAATTAGTCCCTTGTCGGTTGTATAATTTATGTATTATTTAGGTACTTGTTGGGTATTGTATATGTTGAGCATTGTTTATAGTTTTCTAGATTCATGTTTTCAGATCAGATACTGAAGCTGCTGGCAATTTTTAAAAAAATGTTAAAGACGTTTTGTATCTTTGCTAAAGCTATCTCTACTCCTTTGTAACTGGGAGACTTCAGAATAGGTGGTTACTGAGCTGAGTTCATTTACCAGCATTCAGCAAATGACAGCCCAATCGCAGTCCCTCAGTAGAATAGTCACTATAGTGCCTCAAGATAGGGGAGAGCATTGTGGTGGAGAGGGGAAGTGGGCAGAAGGTAAACTTCTGGTTGTACTGTTATCAAACCACTGGGCAGGTTCCAAGAAAGAGTGCCACACCAGTGGGTTTTATGGTTATTTCTCTAGGTCGGACTTGGCATCGTCTGGCATTTCCTCAATGGATGGAAATCCCACTGTGAACCCTCATTTCACCTCTACTCCAGTATTTAGAGGCAGAAGGAAGGTAGTGATTTTATGATTCTTGATTCATTGAGAAAAACTGAGGCCATCTCTGGGAAAAAAAGCTCAGAATAGAATCTTCATCAACTTATTTTTGAATTATTTGTTGTTGAGTTTGCACCATTACCTCAGGCAACTGCTAAGCTCAGTAGCTACAACTTGTGAGAATGGTTTTGGAAGTGGGATGAAATCTATTTTAAATGTTTGCCTTTTTTAATCTAAGTTTTTTTTGGCATCCTTCTACATGTTTGCTTTTTCTTTCCTCTTGTGGAAGAGAGGCCAGATGGACAGAAAGTATTGTCAAACCATTAGGGGGATCCCAAGAACATCCTTATTCTCTCTAACTTACCTTCCTTTCTAGAGTGAGGTTGGAGTGAGCCACTTTGTGTAGCTCAGTGGAATACCAACCACACCTGCTATTCCATGAAATTTCAACAGGCTTCACCAATTTGCAACTCAGCAGTAGTCTTGTTTCAAGTGAATGGAGTGGTCAAATAATATTCTATGGTAAAATTATTACATGTGAACTGGACAAAATTGATGGTGACATTAAGTTTCAAGCCCTTATAAGGAACTGTTATGAATTATTTTTCACATCTTAATTAGATCATAGCACTGGCGGGCAGTGAATCAATGAGGAAAATAAGTCTTATGTTAATGATTATGGTCCAAGGATCAATTGTTCATCAGGGATTAGCTCAGTGGGTTAGTTTATTTAAACAGTAAAACACATAATAAGTCATGAAACCAACATTATAGCGAACTATAGCAAACTAACCAGTTTATAGGTGCAACTTGCAAACTCAAAGCAGATTTGTTGCTGCTATTGTATACATACACCACATGGAGTTCTTAATGTATGTACACATACAACAAGGAGTGTTTATAGAGGTGAGAAAGCAATTTTAAATGACTTTTTTATATCTATAAAAAGAGACCACTAAGTGAAGAGAGGCAAAACAATCTGAAAACTTTGGACAAGTGCAAACTTCTTCTACAGAGTCAGAATTATACGATATCTGAAAATGTAATGTTGTCGAATTGAACATAGCTACTGCAAAGAAACAGGCTTTTCAGCATTTGCCAGTATTTCTCATTCATGTGAGTATTAGTCTTGCATTCAGGTATTTGCAAAAGTTTGGACTCAGCCCTGCCAGTTTAAGATCACGGTTGCTCTTTAGTTAGTTTTTTGGGAGTATCTTATCAGGTACTAAAGCTTCGAAGAAACTTTTCGAAAATCCATTGTAAAAATCATCCTATACAGTCCATATCATGCATAAAATAATTAGCTGCTTCTGTATGGGTGCAAACTATCACAATCAAAGGAATAGTACCAGAAAGATCTTCTGTGAAATGTGGGATCATTTTTACTTAAAGAGAATTCCAGGAGGGGCCCTGGACTCACTGGTGCCTGGCCTAGAATTTATAACTTGAAACTATGTTACATAGGAAAGGTAGCTATGGAAGAAATAAAACTATAATTAGCGACATATAAATTTGTGTGTCTGGCTGTGTGCACACGATGTATATTGCTTATGTACATCAGCCTATATTTCCTCAGCTTAAGATAGTCTTTGCTGCATGATCATTGATGATCACTTGTAGATTCATTGACTATAGTTTTTGCTGAATTTTCTACTTTTATTTGCTGCTTTGTTTTATTGACCTGTCAACTCTCAATTATTCACTGACAAAAGCAGTTCTTTGTGATGAAATATAAACCAGAACGTTCTAACTATGCACTGGCTGTGAGCGTGCTTGCTGCCATCTGTAAATATTGTAATCGCACAAATAGTCTTTCTGGGATTTACCAACATAGTGGCAGCCAAGGTGACTCACTATCCATAGGTACTTGGAACACTTACTCTAAAAGCTCCAAGCAGTAGGGGAGAATTGATCTATGTCTACTGCATTAATGCTAGATAAACAGCAAAGGGATTTGAAGACACAAACAAGGATTTTAAAGTTTATTCACTGAGGGACAGCACGTCTGTGGACCTCCAGATTGGATTCTGCATGGATGTTGGGCACAAAGGAATGTGGGACACAGAGTTATAGAGGAGTTCAGGCTTAAGTAAGGTCAGGGTTTGGAGGCCATTGAGAACAACAGAGATATTGTGCCTAGAGTGACAAAGATATGAAATGTGACTTGAGCAGTTGGGTTGAGGTAAGAGCAACAAGAAAATAAACTGTTTACAGAAAATTGTATCTCTTCTATTATGTTAATTATTTTGTCCTTTTTCCAATTCAGTGCAAAATCTACCACTTGTTCCATTGGCAGGCAACCTAATTACAAGCTCTGCCAATGCAACTAAAATACGTAAAAAAAGTACTTTGGGTTTTGAATGAGCCTGCTTCTTAAAATGGATATATGGTCAAAATGATGTTTTTTTTCTTATGCACACGTGGATGTATTTTAAGCTCCCTTTTTTTGTAAATGCATAGAGGCGCAAATGTTTAACTGATGGAGCTTTATCTATAATCAATTATCTTTTCCTCATGGGCTGGGAAAGGGGCATATGCAGTCAAACACAGTCCAGTGGAAAGTATCAGAATCACAGGAGTATAATCCAGAATGGCAGTTTTTTGCAGTCTGGGGAGAAGAGAATTCCTGCTGTCTGTTGTCAGGTCTGCTCCACTTTAAATGAGGCAGTGACATTGACTGCATTTTCCATGAACAAATGTGAGGAATGATTTTTCCTACTGAGATATGCAAAAAAGATATAAATTTAGGACAGAAATTAAATGAGATTTTGCTATCCATGTTCTTTTCTCAGAATGTTTAAAGGGGTTGACAATATTAAGAGAATCTCTGGAGTGAAATTTAAAATGCAGAGTGTGACAAATTAGAATCTGGCTTAAAGAAAAAGACCCATATATATATTTTTAACAATTTTTTGAGGGAAATATCCAAAAGTCTACATAATAGAGAAGTGATGGGCTTAATATCTAAAGGCTCCCTTACAAAGTGTCCATTGCAGTGAGCAAAGATCTTTCTTTCAATCGATTGTACTGATGGCAAAGCAGCTGGCCTCTTACAATTATTGGTTGTGACTCAATGTTACCATCTCCCTCCAGGTTTCTTCTGCGTATTAGCTAATACCTGTCTGTGTGCACACTTATTCATAATTTATCTTCCCTTTGTGGAATTGATGTTGCCCCTTTGAGCCACAAACTAAACCAGTTTGTTCTTCATGAGGAGTCATTTTTTCTGTACTTTGGACAACTGTTATGCTACTTATTCCACATTAATATGGTACACAGATATGCATAATGCTACATAATGACTTGACAACATAGTTTAACCTCCAGTCCCTCACTGACAATGTTCAAGGCAGACAGAAGGTCTTGATGTCTAAAGGGCTCACATATATTCTTAGAAGTAATCAACCTTTTCTCTTATTGCACTGTGCAGCAACTAAAGCTGTGACACTGATGTGGATGCTCATTTTTCCATCTGTTCAGAGACTGTTAATTACATCGATCGTAGACTGATGAATTGTTTAATAAACTGCCAGTACTCTGAATGCCAATGTGCTGCAGTGATCAGCTGCTCATTATACTTTATTTATCACTGTATCTGCCATTAACATCCAATAAAAGAGATATGTGGAGACGGCTATCTTTAAAAAGGTACAGCTGACTAATAGACTCTCATGACCTTTCTGTGGAAGGATATTTCTAGCATAAAGCCAAAAGGCCAAAACCATTTTATAGTGCTTTGCAATTGCTTTGCTCTCAGTGTTTTTTATGCCAACCAGTGAAATGCTTTATAAACAAAACTCCTTCCCTCATGTCTCTATGATCCATACAATTTTTCAATGATGCAGCAATTTATATGTAGGACAATACTGAGATGGTCAAATCATTGAATAATGATAATAAGCATAAAGTCAAATTATACTTTTTTAAAATTCGTTTTTGTGGGATTCAGGCATCACTGGCTGGCCAGCATTTCTTGCCCATCCCTAGTTGCCCTTGAGAAGGTGGTGGTGAGGTGCCTTATAGAAACGCTGCAGTCCACCTGCTGTGAGTTGCCCACAATGCCGTCAGGGAGGGAATCCCAGGATTTTGACCCAGTGATAGGAAAGAATATAACATACCAAGTCAGGAAGGTGAGTGGCTTGGAGGGAAACTTGGAGGTGGTGGTGTTCCCATATGTCTGCTGCCCTTGTCCTTCCAGATGGAAGTGGTGGTGGGTTTGGAAGGTGCTGTCAGAGGATCTTGGGTGAATTTCTGCAGTGCATTTGTAGACAGTACACAGCTGCTGCTACTTAGCGTAGGTGGTGGAGGGAGTGGATGCTTGTGGGTATAATGACAATCAAGCGGGCTGCTTTATCCTGAATAGTGTCAAGCTTCTTGAGTGTTGTTGGGGCTGCACTTATCCAGGCAAGTGGGGAGTATTCCATCACATTCCTGATTTATGCCTTGTAGATGGTGGACAGGCTTTGGGGAGTCAGAAGGTGAGTTACTCGCTGCAGTATTCCTAGCCTCTGACCTACTTTCATAGCCTCTGTGTTTATGTGGTAATTCCAGTTGAGCTTCTGATCAATGGTAACCCCCTGGATGTTGATAGCAGGGGATTCAGTGATGGTAACACCATTGAATGTCAAGGGATGGTGGTTAGATCGTCTCTTATTGGTGATGATTATAGCCTGACATTTGTGTGATGTGAATGTGACTGTCAGCCCTAGCCTGGATATTGTCCAGATCTTGTTGCATGTGAACATGGACTGCATCAGTATCTGAGGAGACACAAATGGTGCTGAACATTGTGCAATCATAGGTGAACATCCCTAATTCTGACCTTATGATGGAGGGAAGATCATTAATGAAGCAGCTGAAGGTGGTTGGGCCTAGGACAGTACCCTGAGGAACTTCTGTAGAGATATCCTGGAGCTGAGATGATTGACCGCCAACAACCACGACCGTCTTCCTAAGTGTCAGGTATGACTCCAACCACCGGAGCGTTTGCCCCCGATAGCCATTGATTCCAGTTTTGCTAGCGCTCCTTGATGCCACACTTGGTTGAATGCAGCCTTGATGTCAAGGGCTGTCACCCTCACCTCACTTCTGGAATTCAGCTCTTTTGTCCATGCTTGAACCAAGGTAATGAGGTCAGGTGCTGAGTGGCACTGGTGGAACCCAAACTGGGCATCACTGAGCTGGTTATTTCTGAGCAGCTGCTGTTTGATAGCAATGTTGATGACACCTTCCATTACTTTACTGATGACCGAGAGTAGGCTGATGGCACAGTAATTAGCTGAGTTGGATTTGTCCTGCTTGTTGTGTACAGGACATACCTGGACAATTTTTCACATTGTCGGGTAGATACCAATGTTGTAACTGTACTGGAAGAGCTTGGCTAGGGGAGTGGCAAGTTCTGGAGCACAAGTCTTCAGTACTATTGCCAGAATGTTGTCAGGGCCCATAGCCTTTGCAGTACCCAGAGTCTCCAACCGTTTCTTGATATCACGTGGAGTCAGATTGGTTGAAGACTGGTATCTGTAATGCTGGGCAGTATCAGAAGAGGTTGAGATGGATCATCTACACAGTACTTCTGGCTGTTGCAAATGCCTTATCTTTTGCACTGATGTGCTGGGCTCTTCCATCATTGAGGATGGGGATATTTGTAGAGTCTCCTCCTCCAGTGAATTGTTTAAGTGTTCACCACCATTTTCAATTGGATGTGGCAGGACTGTAGAGCTTAGATCTGATCCATTGGTTGTGGGATAGCTTAGCTCTGTTTATTACTTGCTGCATATGCTATTTGGTGTGCAAGTAGTCCTGATGGTAACTTCACCAGATTGATACCTTATTTTCAGGTATACCTGGTGCTGTTCCCAACATGCCCTCCCTCAATCTCCGTTGAATAGGGTTGATCCCCTGGCTTGATAGTAATGGTTGAGTGGGGGATATGCTGGGCCATGAAGTTGCAGATTGGAGCCTTGAGTGGCTAGATCTGTTTGAAATCTGTCCTATTTAGCACAGTGATAGTGCCACACAACATGATGGAGATTATTCTCAATGTGAAGGCAGGACTTGATCTCCACAAGGACTCTGTGGTGGTTACTGTCACTGATACTGTCATGGACAGATGCATCTGCAGCTGGCAGATTAGTATGGATGAGGATCAAGTATGCTTTTCCCTTTTGTTGGTTCCTTTACCACCTGCTGCAGACCTGGTCTAGCAGCTTTGGCCTTTAGGACGGAGCAACTTGATTAGTAGTACTGCTGCCAAACAACTCTTGGTGGTGGACATGGAAATCCCCCACCCAGAGTACATTTTGTTCCCTATGCCATACTCAGTTTTACCTCCTTGTATTGTTCAACATGGAGGAATATCGATTCACCAGCCGAGGGAGGATTGTATGTAGTAATCAGTAGGAAGTTTTCTTGCCATGTTTAACTTGAAGCCATGAGACTTCATGGGGGGCCCAGAGTCAGTGTTGAGGACTACTATGGCACCTCCATCCCAACTCTATACAACTGTTCCGCCACCATCGCTGGGTCTGCCCTGTCAGTGAGACAGGATACATCCAGGGATGGTGATGGTGGTGTTTGGGACAATGTGTGAATACTACTTCAAAGCACATCATGCTGGAGACCAGCTGGTGCTCTACCAGTTCATTACTGCTGAACCATTTCCCTAGAATCAAAAGCTGTTCCAAGCCCTGTTTTCCTTAAGGAGAAAATGTGGTATTCTCTAAGGATTCAAATCCTCATATTTATCCCAATTAAGTATAAGCAAATACCAGAGTTCAGACCTAAAACAGAAAATGTTAAGCAACACGTTCGTAAATACATTGCTGATTTTGACTTCCAATACTTTCTTGTGCGAATCTTCATTTGGCAAACCTAGCACATTTATATTGAGGTCAGGAACAAAAACGGAACAAAATCCATTTTGCACAGCAGAAAAGAAACTGCAGTAGATTCTGGAAAATAATATCAAATGGGCCCGTTCTGTCAATGAGAATTTAATGTTATAAAGAGTAAATTAAACAAGGGTATGTTGAGGAAGCAGTTTAAAAACTGTTTGGCTGTACTGTACTTCATAAATAACACAACAGGATAATACCCAACACTAAGGCCATCGTTTGTCATTCTGGTTTGGAGCTGGGGTTCTTAGAAATAATGAGGAGTTGTGGAGTTGGTGGTTGATCTTAACTTTTCAGTGAAGTTCAAAATCTTTACCAATTATTGGAAACTCAAGTTGGTCAAAATGTCTTTCAGGATAGTATTGAATGACAGTTATTTGAGCAATATGCAAACTGGATATTCCACATGGAAAGAAAGACTTGCATTTGTATAGTGCTTTTCACAACCACTGTCTGAAAGTACTTTACAGCTAATGAAGTGAGTTTGTTGAACTGTCGTGACTACTATCATCTAGGAGAAGTAGTACCAGTATGTGCACAGAATCAGGAATATGACAATGAACAGATCATCATTTGTTTTTGTGGATGTTCATTGTTGCATATGTACTTAGCAGGATTTCAAAGGTTCTCTAATCTTTTTAAAAATAGTGCCATATTACCTCTTAGTTACACTCAAACCACACAGGCCTACAGTTTACCATCTCATTCGAAAGATGGCAGCTGTCCCTCAGTCCTGCACTCAAGTGTCGTGTGTTTTTACACTTTGTATCCAGCCTTGGAGCGGGACATGAACCCAAATCATCCAAACTAAGCAATGAGAATGCTAGGAACTGAGCCTGCAGCCAACTACTGTACTGGCTATTCTCAACTGGTCTCCCCTCCAAGTAATAACCAGGTTTGAATCTGCTTTGTTTGCAATACCAGGCAGGATTTTCTAGGTTAGTGTGGCTGCAGGTGAATTGCATAATCCTGTCTTGGGGGGCAGTGGGGTGTATGGCGGGGAGAGGGTGGAAATTGGGTTGAAGGTGGCGACAGGAGGCACCGACTGAAAGTGGGATAGTTTTCCATGAAGGTGAAGGGTAAGTTGTAGAAGATGTGAGCTTGGGACACTCATTAGTTTTGCTGCTGCTCCATTAAGGTGTTATTGATAGACATCTGGAAAATGACATGTGGAAAGGGTGTCAACAGGAAAGAAAAAAAAACCACAGTAAAAAAGGAAGTCAAATTGAAAACAAAGTTCATTTTCACTTTCATTGAGCAAGTTTTATGCACGGGGCTCATTTGTGGAACTGTAGTATTAATTTGTATGACTCAGGAAGCGATATCCATTCTGAAACTTTCGCTCGGCTTTAAAGTGTCTTCTGAATATGACAAGCGACCTATTTACAAACTCCTACAACTAAGAAGTGTGTAAATATAAGATAAAAAGGTGTAGAGCTGGATGAACACAGCAGGCCAAACAGCATCAGAGGAGCAGGAAGGCTGACGTTTCGGGCCTAGACCCTTCTTTAGTTTTTGAATATGACTCCTACTCCTTTAAAATGGGTTTGTGGTCAAAAGGATGATTTTTTTTCTTGCACAATGAAACATTTTTGAGTTCCTTTTGTTGTGGATGAAACAAGTCACAGATGAATTAAATCTTGAAAAAGCTTATTTGCCATGCCCAGGGAAATGTAGTTGACTCTTAACTGCCCTCTGAAATGGCCTAGCAAGCTATTCAGTTGATTCAACTGCTAATAAGTCACACAAATGAATGAAATGTGACAGTCTACCTGGCGTCGAGTAAGGCATCAGGAGCGACAACGGCGAGCTCATCCATGTCAACCCTGCAAGAATCCTCTTTACTAACATCTAGGAGCTAGTACCAAAGGTGGGAGAGCTGTCTCACAGACCTGTCAATCAACTGCCTGACATTGTCATTCTCTTGGAATCGTACCGTACACACAATGTCCCGGACCCCACCATTACCATTCTTGCAAATGTTCTGTTCCAGCAGCAGGACAGACTTGGCAGTGGTATACGGGCAGGAAGTAGTTGCCCTAGGAGTCTTTAACATTGACTGCAGACCCTAAGAAGTTTCGTAGCATCAGGGCAAACATAGATAAGAAAACCTCCTGCTGATGACCACGTACTGCTCCCTTGAGCTGATAAACAGTGATTCTCCATATGGAGCAGCATTTGGACATAGCACTGAGGGTGCTCAGGAATTAGAATGTACGCTGAGTGAGTGATTCAGTGTATACCAAACAAGAGCAGCAGTACTACTGATCAAGCTGGTTGGGCCCTAAAGGACATCACTGCTAGACTGAGATAACAAGGTGTAGAGCTGGATGAACACAGCAGGCCAAGCAGCATCAGAGGAGCAGGAAAGCTGACGTTTCGGGCCTAGACCCTTCTTCA
>NC_063341.1:46665088-46685980 GCF_021869965.1 Rhincodon typus
TCTACACCTTGTTATCTCAGATTCTCCAGCATCTGCAGTTCCTACTATCACTGCTAGACTGGGTCTGTGGCAGGTGGTGAGGGAACCAACAAGAGGGAAAAGCATACTTGACCTAACCCTTACTGATTCTGCCAGCTGGAGATGCATCTGTGCATGACAGTATCAGTAAGAGTAACTACTGCACGGTCCTTGTGGAGACGAAGATTTGCCTTCACATTGAGAATAACCGCCATTGTCCTGTGTCGCACTATCACCATGCTAAATGGGACAGATTTTGCACACATCTAGCAACTCAAGACTGGCAGCTATGATGCACTGTGAGCCATCAACGGCAGCAGAATTGTACTTCAGCACAATCTGTAACCTCATCCCCTACTCTATCATTACCATCAAGTGAAATGATTATGAGAGTGCAAGAGTGCATGACACGAGCAGCATCAGACGTATCTCAAATGAGGTGAAGCTACAAAAACCGGACGAATTGCGTAACAAACAGCATAAGCAGCAAGTGAGGGACAGTGCTAAATGATTCCACAAAGAGTTGATCAGCTCTAAGCTCTGCAGTCCAGCCACATCTAGTCGTGAATCATGGTGGACAATTATACAACTTAATGGAGGAGGAAGCACAACAGAAAGTCTCCATCCTCAATGATGGGGGAGCCCAGTACATCAGTGCAAAAGATAAGGATGAAGCTTTTGCATCAATCTTCAGCCAGAAGTGCCAAGCAGATGATCCTTCTCTGCCTCCTCTAAAGAACACCAACATCAAAGGTGCCAGACTTGGGCATTGATTCACACCACATGGCATCAAAAACCATCAAGAAGCTCTGGATACTACAAAGCCATGGGATCTGACCACATTCTCGCAGTATTCCTGAAGATACTTGCTTGCAAATTTTCCTTGTCCCTAGCCTAGATGTTCCAGTACAGATATAACACCAGCATCTTCCTGACAATGTGAAAAAATTGCCCAGATAAGTCCTGTAAAAGCAGGACAAATCCAACCTGGCCAATTACCACACCATCAGTGTACTCGTGATCATCAGTAAAGTGATGGAAGGTGTCATCAACAGCACTTATCAAACAGCACCTACTTGGCAATAAACTACTTAGTGGAGTTCAATTTGGATTCCACCAGGGCCATCAACCCCAACCTCATTACAGTCAAGAACTGAATTTCAAAGGCAAGTTGAGAGTGACCGTCCTTGATAACAAGGCCTTATTTGACTGAGTCTAGCATCGAGGAGCCCCAGACGAACTAGGATCAAGGTGAATTAAGGACAGTGAGTGACCCAGGAAAGTGGGATGTCCCACAATAGTATCAATTCAGCACCCCCTGGAAAAAGGTGAGCACTGCTGGCAGAAAGGAAGACCTTGGGCCACTTCAAGATCTCTCTTTAATGCCAAAGAGGTGATAAAGTGCTGTGAGGGACTTTAGGGTGGAGGGTGGACTCTTCCTCTTGAAGAGTGCTTGCAGCCTTTCCCAAGGCCCTGTGAACACTTTGGCTCCCAGTTAATTCAATAATTCATGACACCCCAAACCTTGGTAGGGTGGCTCTATTCATCATGTTGATACGCTCCTGACACAGTGGGATTAATGTTGGCAAAGTTGTTGAGCTGGGGAAAATGAATATTGATTGTGATTTAATTGGTTTCATTGCCCTGTATACGTCCTTCCGTGGTATCAGCAGTCTACTCTCGTGGTAGCCTTTTGCTTGGCAAGCTGCTTAAAATTGGGATAGCATTGGGGAGCAATTGTTGGATTTCCCAACACTTTCTAAAACTCACTTTCATGGGACAGGGAGATTGCAGCTCTCTATATCTTCATTCAGTAACCAAAACTGGACAAAGCATGGTTTGATACAAAATAATCATTCCCTTTTCTCGGCACTGCACAGTATCAGAACAGCATTCATTGCTCCAATTTAACATGTTTTTCATTTCCATTCCAAGCATCATGCTCCTTCCTAGAATTGCCCACTTGATATTAATTAGTCATAAATTCAGCGCAGTTTTGTATGCCACCAAGGACTGGATTGGTATTGTGCAAGCACATTTACTATGACCTATTTATGCCAATGTCTCATCCATCCTATCAAAACAAAGTACACATTTTCATCACCAACATTTTTGAATGTTTTATTGATTTTTCAGATGTTTTTGTAGGTACAATAGAAAATAGAAATGTCTGCCTCACTTTTGCCCCCATTGATCAAGTTTTCAAGGATGTGTTCAGTCACATTTTTCTGAACAATAATGTGCTTCATATTAGAGAAATATAGCTTTCGTTTATGAGGAAGTAAGATGGATATTTAGAAATAATGACAAGTTAAGAAACTCAGTAACAGGTACCCATATATCAAAAACCACATGCAAATCTCAAATGTTTTATAATTGTTTTCTGCCTCAGATGAGATTGCAACTTTGAAGTCACTTCTACATCTCCATTTCGTCTATAATATAACCAGTAAAATTAGTATTATATTGCTTGTTACCAGAGAATACCCCCTTTTTAAGTGAAACTGCTGAGCTCAATTATCAGAGTGCTCTCTGCCCCTTAAGTTGGAGATGTCCTACCTCTTACTCACTCACTCACAGTAACACAGCTTCACCCTTGCTTCTTCTCCAGCCCCCCTGTCATAAGTGTGTTTGAATTGAAATAGGTTTACTGACACGTACTCACGTGAATACAGTGAAAAGTAGCAGGCACCAGGCCCTAAACTTAATCCTATTGTATTCCTTCTTGCTGGAATACAGAGTGAAACTAGCAAGGAAACGCAAATAGTTCTTTGTTTTGCATTTTGCTTTCCCTGAACATCCCTTAATTGCAGTTCTATTCTGAATGTCCTTATACAAAAGCTCTGTGTTAATACGGTCTCTGTATAGAAGGAGGGTTCGTTTATATCGGAGGCAGTTCAGAGAAAGTTTATTGCTGGGATGGTTGTAATGTGAGAAAAGATTGTTGCCTATAAAGTTGGGCCTATAACATGGGCATTTAGTAGCATGAGAGGTGATCTTATAGAGGTATAATGTACAAAATTCTGAGGGGTCTTGTGATGCTAGATGCTATGGGGATGTTCTCTCTCATGTGGAATCTAGAACTAGAGGGGCATAGTTTCAGCATAAGGGGTCATTTTTATTAAGACAGAGATTAGGCATTTCTTCGCTTTAAGGGCTCTGAATTCTTTACATTGGAGTGGATCGACAACCAGGTTTTCATCCAGACGTACAGAACAGCCATGGGGACCAGATCTGCTCCCCAGTATGCCAGCATTTTCATGCGCTGGTTCGAACAAGACTTCTTTGCGGCACAGGACCTCCAGCCAACGCTATACACCAGATACATTGACAACATTTTCTTCCTTTGGACTTACAGTGAGGAATCACTGAAACAAGTACATAGCGATATCAACAGGTTTCATCAACAGTAGCACCCCTCATGCTACTACAGACTTACCATGGCCTACTCTTTAGAATCAGTCTCATTCTTGGACACACGCATCTCCATCAGGGATGCACACCTCAGTACCTCACTCTGCTGCAAGCCCGTGGATAACTTCACAATGCTGCACTTTTCTAGCTTCCACCCTAAAAATATTGAAACAGCCATCCCCCAACCGACAAGCCCTATGCATACACAGGATCTGTTTGGATGAGGAGGAATGAGACAGATACCTGAAGGTGTTGAAGGATGCTCTCATAGGAACAAGATACAATGCTCAACTCATCAATCACCAGTTCTGACGTGCCACAGCAAAAAACTGTAATGAACTCCTCAGAAGACAGACATGGATTATGTCCGGTAGAGTATCCTTCGTCGCCCAGTATTTCCCGGGAGTGGAGAAACTACACCATGTTCTCCGCAGCCTTAACACATTATCGATGAGGATGAGCACCTCGCCAAAATCTTCCCCACACCTCCACTTCTCACTTTCAAACAACTGCCAAACCTTAAACAGACCATTGTTTGCAACAAACTACCCAGCCTTCAGGACAACATCAACCACGACACTGTACAACCCTGTCATGGCAACCTCTGCAAGACATGTCAGATCTTCAACACAGACACAACCATCACACGTGGGAACACCACCCACCATGTACACAGCAGATACCCAAGAGAATTGGCCAACGTTGTCTATCTCATACGCTGCAGGTAAGGATACCCCAGGGCATGGTATATTGGCAATAGCAGGCATACACTACAACAATGGATGAATGGACACCATGCAACAATTGCCAGACAGGGGTGTTCCCTCCCAGTGAGGGAGTACTTCAGCAGTAAAGGGCATTTGGCCTCTGATCTTTGGGTAAACGTCCTCAAAAGCGTACTTCAGGATACACAACAACACAGTCGCTGAGCAAAGGCTGATAGCCAAGTTCCGTATCCATGAGGACGGCCTCAATCGGGATCTTGGGTTCATGTCACACTACAGGTGACCCCACCAGACTATACCCTCTGCACGCAGACGCAGACGCACATGCACACGCACACGCACTCACACATGCACACACAGACATGCACACACACATGGGAATCTATGGGGTGAATATGCAGATACATTCTATTTTTTTCAAAAAGCACACAATTTATAGGCAGTCAATCAATATGGTGTTTTATAAATTCCTGCTTTAGAAATAAAACCAGCCTGACTCCAAACTAAAACACAAACGGACTCTAAACAAGGCCTCACACCTAACATGCACTGTCTGACCTAAATGTCACCTCTTCTTTACACTGACAAAATCTTTAGTCCTCCCAGGGCAGTGACTTGAAAGAAATTTGGGATTTATGTATACACATACTAATCAATTAAAATCTCCTAACTGATTAAAGATTTAACAGCATCTTAGATTTGTTTAGTACATCCTCATCAGTGGTGTGACCCTTTGATCTTTTACTTATAAATTCTGTGTCTGATACTGCCTCTCTCACAAACACCTGAAGAAGGGGTAAGTCTCCAAAAGCTTGTGTTTTCAAATAAACCTGTTGGGCTATATCCTGGTGTTGTGTGATTTCTGACTTTACCCTGGAGAGTTTTGGAGACTGAGTCATTGAATGTATTCAAGATCTAGATAGACAGATTATTGAATTGCAGGAGTGTCTAGAGTTATGAGAAGCAGGCAGCAAGTGGAGTTGAAAGCAAGATCAGATCAACATTAATGAATAGCAGAGTAGGCTTGAGGAATCAGATGGCTTCTCCCTCATCCTATTTATTTTGCTCACAGTTGTGAGCCTTACCCTAGTCCTAACAAGATCTTCCATGTAAAAAAGATGTTCAAACTTGGCTGTGATCCAGTGGTGGTCGATTAGCTCAGTTGGCTGGATGGTTGGCAGTGCTGCCTGCTTGGCTGTTCTGACCTTTGAAACTGAGATTTACCAACAATTACCAGCAATTCACATGTAAATTATCGGAATTCCAATAGGGCACAGCTGAGCAGTAATCAAATAAAACAGATTAGCAGCTAAGGAACTTAGTTATATTCCAGACCTCAGTGTAGCTGTAAGCAATGCCACTGGATATCTGCAAGCATTACAAAGACTTAATATTCTGTTCACAATTTCAAATACAATCTCCAAGAAGGATAGCAGTTCCACAGTTCACAGTTAAACGTGTGGCTGATAGGGTATATACATTTGCTCTGTGTCACCATCACACACTGAAACAGAGATTTTCTCACTGGAAAGATGTATGTATTATTGTTCAGATACAGTGTAGTTTAGCATTGTAAAAGCAAGGGAGAAACAGGAAGACATACTTTTGCTTGCAGTATTCTGAATATGATCTCCAATTTGGTTATATACTTTGAATACAAATAAGTCTATGTAAACAGACATCAGAAAAAGGAGCTCCATTAATTGAGATTATTTTGATTTTTCATGATCATGCCAAATGGATGATAGAGGATAGGCAGTCTGTAATGTAAATGGATAGCCAATTTGATATTATTACTTTTATACTGGCACAAATTCGAAGCTCTCTGTCCTGTGTGGAAAATCAGTATAAGTATATTTCAATCAGTTACTTTTTCATGGTCTGTGTGCCAAGACTCACCAGTCAGCCTTTGTATTTGTTTTTATCGTGGGGTTCCACAAGAGGGTTAGATGTTGAAATGGGAAAATAAACCATTGACAATGATATACAGTGCTAGGTGGAACATGAGTAAAAAGTAATTGTGGGATGGACAGGACAGAAAAAGCAACAAATTAATCCATGAGTGATGGAATAAGGTATTAATGGATGTAGGGGAAGATGTTCCAATCTTGCATGACCACGATTGACTGTTCCGTTCTCATTTTGATGCAAAAATTACATTGCTGTTCTTGCAATACTAATGCATTATCAGAGTGCACCAGGTATCAATTTTGTAGTTCTGTGCTGCAGGTTCGGATTTACATTGTATGTTTGGGAATAGGTTGGGAACAAAATGGCTATAGTGTCAATCTGACTTTCTGGTACTTCTGATGCAGAGTATGTCTCACAAGGATGTAATCTATTTATACAAGATCAATCTGCTCTGTTATAAATAATTTTACAATGACCACAACTCAGTCAGAATCCAGCTCTCTTTTCTGAGGGAAGCGACTGAAATGATGTTTTGCCTTTGGATATCTAGAACAAACTTCAAAAATCTGACAGTGAGGTTGTGGCCCTGACTTTCCACATAGGTGCCATTATTTTTCTGCGGTACCTTTTGTCTGGACACTAGTGGGATGCTTAAAGACTGGTTACTTACCACTTAAACAAGGTAAAGAATGGTTAGAGGGTGGTGTCAGGCACAAAGGTGTACCTGCCTCAAGGGCTCAGACAGAGCTCAGTGACAGAATTTTCCCAGCCTCCAAGAAGTCGACTGAGCAGCAGAGCATGCCAGACAAATCACAGTGAGCTGCATTAAATCAGCTCACCAATGTGGTTCCATTGGCACCAGGGCATTTTCTCAGTGGTAGAACCAGATGTGGAGAGGCTGTGCCCAATTCAAGGAGGTGGCCAGTGAACTGCCATAACACAAAAGTCTAATTAAAGTCTAATAGAGTGCTGCCAGTGTAATGGTAGTAGCTGCTGTGTTGGGAGTAAGCTCCAGGCTGAATAGTCCAAAGAGACTACTATGAGAAGGAAAGGCAGCCTCACATCTTCATCAGTTTCCCTGCAGGGCTTTTCCTTTCGACATTCAACCCTGGCATTTTATTTTTGAATAATTCAAAACAATCTACCTGGCCCAGCTTCTGAGGTCTGCAGTGTCTTTCTGCAGCTCCCACCTTGCCTGGGCACCCTGCTATGGTTTCAGAGCCACTGGCCTTCAGGTTGGACTGTCAGTAGCAACAGTAGCTCACCCGCCTTCCTGAATTAGATAGTGGGCCCACAGGCAGTCAGGGAGCATTCTGCATGTGGTAAAGACAACACAGCTGCCAGCAAGTTCAACTCAGGATTTGCTGTTGTGATGTTGGAGACACAAGGTCTATGTAAAATTCAAGCCGTGTTTCAATGGCAACCTGGATTAACTAAACATGAGTGACAGGTTATTGTGCCAGGCTATCAATTTGAATGCGTTTTGTTCTTTTCCTGCATTTCCTAATGCAATGATGATGTCTTTCCAGTGTGCACTTAGGCATATTAACAATGCTAACAGAATGCATTGATCATCAGATTAAAAGATATAATTACCTTCCAGTGGTAATTGGCATCCAGTTCTAATTCACAAGGTTATAGCCAACCTTAGAAAATAGGCTTTGAAAGAAAGACTTACATTACCTAAGTATCTTATCAAATCTCAAAATTTTTTAAATAAAATGATTCCTTTGAGGGTCACTACTACATTTTGTTTGGCAGATTTTCACCAGTAATCACATGCATTTGGGGAAAACAATATTGTTATAGATTCATTGTTTAGTAAGTTCAGGTCAACACTCGGGTGCATGAAGATTAACATGTTTTATTGAAAGCAACACAGCTCACTAGAAAGTGTAGGGGAGAGTCTGACAAAGACATGACATACTCGGGGCCCAGTTCATCTTGTTCTGGCCTCCTCAAAATGTAGCTCCTTATGCAAACACTCAGTAACATCAATTCCAGGAAAGTTATAGTTACGCCTTTACTCCACAGGCGGAAGGTTTTTGAGTGAAGCAGTAATTGTGAGGTAGCAAGGAGGAAAGGGACACGAGACATGATGTTGAGTTTAAATAAAATTGTCACAGTAATACAGGGAGCCACTTTCCCCTCCGAGGGTACATGCATACCAACTGGAATGCTGATGCAAGGCCGATGCATTTACTTGCAGTTTCTCCCACCAAGCATAGACCTCACAGGTCCACACAGCGGCTGGAGAAATTAGAGGAATTTTGGCAGGGAGTATTCTGCCGTTCCGTCTGAAATCACACAACACCAGATTATAGTCCAACAGGTTTATTTGAAAGCACAAGCTTTCGGAGCCTCACGCCTTCTTCAGGTGTTAGTGAGAGAGATGGTATCAGACACAGAATTTATAAGGAAAAGATTAAAGGGTCACACCACTGATGAGGATGTATTAAATAAACCTAAGATGCTGTTAAATCTTTAATCAGTTAGAAGGTTTTAATTAATTAATGTGTATATGTAAACCCCGAATTCCTTTCAAGTCACAGTCCTGAGAGAACTAAAGGTTTTCTCAGTGTAAAGAAGAGGTGACATTTTAGGTCAGACAATGTATGTTAGGTGTAAGGCCTTGTTTAGAGTCTGTTTGTGTTTTGGTTTGGAGTCAGACTGGTTTTATTTCTAAAGTAGGAATTTATAAAACGCCACATTGACTGTCTATAAATTGTGTGATGAATGGACACTGCGCATAACCGCCAGACAGGGGTGTTTCCTCCCAGTGGGTGAACACTTCAGCAGTCGAGGACATTCAGCCACAGATCTTCGGGTAAACGTTTTCCAAAGTGGACTACGGGATACACAACAACGCAGAGTCGCCGAGCAGAGGCTGACAGCCAAGTTCCGTACCCATGAGAACGGCCTCAACCAGGATCTTGGGTTCATGTCGCACAACAGGTGACCCCTCCACACTATACACATACACACACACACACACACACACACACACACACGCATGTGTACACACACACTCACTCACACTCTCTCACACACTCTCACTCAGATCCTCTCTCATAACACACACTGTCTCTCAAGCTCGCATGCGCGCACCCACGCACCCACATATGCACACATGAGAATCTATGGGGTCAATATGTATTTGCAGACACATTCTATTTTGTTCAAAAAGCACACAATTTATAGACAGTCAGTCATTGTGGCATTTTATAAATTCATATTTTAGAAATAAAACCAGTCTGATTTCAAACTAAAACTCAAACAGATTCTAAACAAGGCCTCATACTTAACATGCATTGTCTGACCTAAAATGTCACTTCTTCTTTGCACTGATAAAACCCTTATTTCTCTCAGGGCAGTGACTTGAAAGGAATTTGGGGATTTACATATACATATTAATTAATTTAAAACGTCTAACTGATTAAAGATTTAACAGCATCTTAGGTTTGTTTCGAATATCCTCACCAGTGGTGTGACCCTTTGATCTTTTCCTTATAAATTCTATGTCTGATACTACCTCTGTCACTAACACCTGAAGAAGGAGTGAGGCTCCGAAAGCTTGTGTTTTCCAATAAACCTGTTGGGTATAACCTGGTATTGTGTGATTTCAGACCTTGTCTACCTGCATCCAACACCAGTACCTCCACATCATGGTTCCAATGTCTGACGAATGCCACTTAAACTGTTTCATGTGGGTCAGATAACATTCCATTCAGTAGCCATATAGAAGAAAATTATTGAGAGTTAATAATTCATCATAGCTTTGCTGAATAATTTGAAGTTTTAACAGTTTTATCAGTCAGTTGAATACTACAAGTGAAAGATGCAATCTTGATTCAATTTGAATGACTTTATAGATAATGTTATTTGGGTCTGCTTAATTTAATTCATAATGAATAGTGCAAGAAGCAAACTAATTTATACACAGAACAGCGTACAAACTCTCAACAATTAATCTTATATCAAAGCTGATAACTAAAAAAATGGCCATATTCCCACACAAGCAATCTTAAAGATGAATTTTAAATTAATGATGTTGAAGCCCTTGCACCAGAACATGGTGATCATTTTCAAACATTCTGTATATTCTGGAGTGATTCTGGGAGCTAGCAACTGTCACCACTGTATTTAAAAGGTGACTGAGAGAAGGAGGGAGAGAGCAGGAAGCTGTGGACCTGTAAACCATACATCAGTAGTAGGGACAATGCTAGACTTTATTATCATGAGGGATGTGATATATAGACACATTTGGATAATAATAATCTGATTGGGCATAGTCGTCATGGATTTGTGAATGATGAATAAAAAATCAAGTTTGACAAAGTTGTTGGGTTCTTTTTTAAATTGTTGCTATTCTTGGATTTTCAGAAGGCTTTCGATAATGTACCCCATAGGATGTTGGTTAGCAAAGTTAAGGCACATGAAAAAGGAAGTTAATGTACTGCCATGGATTAAGGATTGACAAAGGCAGAAACAAAATATGACAGAATACGATTCTTGGGCCTAGCAGGGGTACTACAAGAATCAATGCTTTTCCCTCTGCTGTGCACGATATATACCAATGATTTGGATGTGGCGACCAAACTAATATCTCTAAATTTGAAGATGACACCAAGTTAAGTGGGAATCTGCGTTGGGAGAAGACATAAAGTGTAGGATTGAAGGATGTAAAGATGAACAGGCATAATGAATGGGCTAGAACATGACAGAGGATGATAATATGTCAAAATATGAGGTCATCTATCTATTTTGATAGGAGGACCAGATGTGCAGTGTATTTCTTACATTGTAAGAGGTAGTATGGTAAGAGGTAGATATACAAAGAGAAATAGGTGCTGTTGTCAGTAAGACATTGAATGTTAACATTCAGGTGCAGGAAGTTATTGGGAAGGCCAATGGATATTGGCCTTTATTGCAGGACGATATGAGTACAGGACTAAAATAGTTTTGATAATGTGCTATTGCACACTTATGATGGCAAAGAACTTGTTATACTAGCACATTACATCAAATGCTGTTCTCTGCAATGTGCTCTTGGAACCTTGTAACTTTATTCTGCCATTGGGGATGATTAATGTGTGACACGTCGCTTTCCATTCTTTTTTGTTTGACTTTTTCAACTCAAAGTATCTCTCCCATATGTCATTTTGCCCTCCTTCCCTTATTGTCTTCCAACTCATTTATCCCTACTAACCCTTTGATCGGTACCTTGTTGAATTTTTAATGATGTGACTATGACTAACATTTATTCAACAATTATCTTAAAACTAGAATTGCGCTGAGGATGTAATTATAGAATTTTCATTCCTGCCTTGAGGGAACCTTTTTGCTTTCATCCACTTGCGATGCTCCAAACATAGACTTGATCAAGAATAGCAAAGATAAATCAAGTAACTATTGGATATGAATCTCCAATTCTCTGATAAAAAGTGTTCATGCGATTGCATTTCTGAACTATCTTGTGCATTTACTCTTGGTGAGGGAACCAAAATCTATCCCCTTATGAATAAAAACAAAACTATCTTGTGTAAATTGTTCTTTCAAAGAGATGATCTGACAAGAAGAAAAGTAATTTGACGAGAGGTGCTACCGGCAGATTCAAGTACCTGGCAGTTCTGATGTAATAAACTATGACTACGTTTTAACTTGGAGGATGAGAAAACTAATGTAATCTTACCCCAAGCTGGACAATCAAAACTATAACAGCAGACAAAACTATGTAGTCAACAACATAAATGCAGTAAGAAAGAATATGAAATATGCTCATAAAGTCGCGCTGGTTTCTAATCCTGTTCCTCATGTTGCAGATATGGCAGCTGTTGATATCGATCAGTATGACATCCACATCATTGCAGGTGCACTGAAGCATTACTTAAGAGGGTTGCCTTCACCTGTGATTCCACCAGCTATTTACAGTGAGCTAGTCTACACTGCCCAAGGTAAAATACTGCAGATTTGAAGATTTATACCATTCCTTAAACACGAATGCATTATATTTTGCACGATGCCTGATAAATTTAAAATGCTTTTGTGTTCTGGTTTTGGAAATATTCAACCATTTTTCTTGTCTTTTTAAAAGTAAAATCAGAAAATCAGCATTTCAAAGTGTTGACAGATACTGTACTCTGTCTCAAAAACGTGAACATGTAATGCATTAAGGTTTAGAATATTTGAATTTTTTATAACTTTGTTTAGCAAAAAATGTTGTATCCCTACTCTTCACCTGACCTTTCAAACTAACCAAATCTTCCAATATTGGGCTAAAGTATTTAGTTTCTTTCTGGATATGCTACCTAAATCAAGATAGTCATGAACATGCATTGTTTCAGCGAATAAGGATCAAGTTTGTTCACTATTCCCAACATTGTCTAAATTGTTTTTCACATTGGAAGCCTTGGCTCTATACAGGCTGAGTGAATAAATATGCTACCCTGCATTTTACTGAACTGTTTGGATCAGGAGATTTCTGAGTATATTCTTTGTTTTGAGTTAGGTTATTTATTCGGGGAAGCATTTAAGAAACTACCTTGACAATACTTTGTCTCAGCAAGAGTTACTTTTACCCAATGATAACTCAATGATTATGTGTACCTGTAAAATGTGAAGTGAGAGCAGGATCAGTCATACCCATTACTACTCATGTCACAATTCACACAAAAGATAAATATTTCAGTAATACACATTAGACTTTGAAATTTTCAAGAAGATTTATAGCTCGGGTTGTGGAAGAGGTTGTAGACTTGCTCACCAAGCCGTGCGTTTGGTGGCAGACATTTTGTCACCCTGCTCAGTAACATCGTCAGTGCGCCTCCGGTGAAGCGTTGCTATTCCGTCCTGCTTGTTATTTATATGTCTCGGTTTGCTGGGGTGGTTGGTATTACTTCTGGTTTTGTTCTTCAGCGGTTTGTATATCGGGTCCAGTTCAGTGTGTTTGTTGATGGAGTTCTGGTTGGAATGCCAGGCCTCCAGGAATTCCCTGGCATGTCTCTGTTAGGCTCGTGCTATTATGGATGTGTTGTCCCACTCAAATTCATGTCCTTCTTTGTCTGTGTGTATTGAGACCAGTTAGAATTGGTCATGTCTCTTGATTGCTAGTTGTTGTTCATGTATCCTTATTGCCAGTTTTCTTCCAGTTTGGCCCATGTAATGTTTCTCACAGCCCTTGCATGGTATTTTGTATATTGTGTTAGTTTTATTGATTGTAGATATGGGATTCTTTACGTTCATCAGTAGCTGTTGCAGGGTGGTTGTTTGTTTGTGGGCAATCCTGATACCTAGGGGTCTGAGTAGTCTTGTGGTCATCTCTGATATATCCCTGATGTACGGTAGGGTGACTAGTGTGTCTGGCCGCATTGTGTCTTTTTGTTGTGGTCTGTCGTTGTTGTCTCCACGACAGACCACAACAAGAAGACACAACACATCCATAATAGCATGAGCCAAACAGAGACACGCCAGGGAATTCCTGGAGGCCTGGCATTCCAACCAGAACTCCGTCAACAAACACATTGAACTGGACCCAATATACAAATCACTGAAAAACAGAACCGGAAGTAATTCCACCACCCCAGCAAACTGAGACATATAAATAACAAGCGGGACACAACACCAACGCTTCACCGGAGGTGCACTGACAATGTTACCTAGCAGGGTGACAAAATGTCTGCAACCAAACACACCGGCTCAGCGAGCAAGTCTACAACCTCGCATTAGGATTTCTGGTGTCTGTGGAACTCTATGCTAGTGTGCAGTGGGGAGCTAACAGATGTGAGGAAACGTAATTGAAAACAAAATTGGCAGCAGTGTCAACATTAAATAGCTGCACAACTTTGATTGGCCTTTAAGCCATATGGCAGCACTGAAATGTAGACACTATTGATACATACAGTCAAGTGGTTGATAAATGCACCAGTGTCTAAAAAAACGGAGAGCAGTGGAAAACAACAAAAAGTAACTGTGCAATGGCTACCCATTTACAACTGGCTGGATGCAACTAGATGCTGTCTTCAGTGCTAACATTCACAGTCATTCACTGATTAAATTCAAATATAATCGCAATATTGATGCTAACAATTTCTTTTAGCAAATAAATTACTCTGTATGGGATTTATTTATCATTCCAATTCAATGTCCAAAGTATTTATGTATGGTATTATTATTTTTCTGGTCTTAAAGCCAAAGTCTGGGCTAATCATTTGAGAGCTGACATGCACCACCTCCATCTTCATAAAATCTTACTGAAGTAATAAAGCTATCAAGCAACTCATAAGGATATTATAGAGAGTGTATGCGTAATTGGAGCAGGTCAAAATGTTCCACATTGATCCAAAAAAAATCATTGTCAATGTAATAAAATTGAGGCAATTTTTGTTCAAGTTGACAAAGATTTCTATGCTTTGAAAGGATATTAGAAATCCAACAACTAGCGCTGTGGAAAGGTCACTTCTCCACATGGGAAGGGATTACTTGAAGGTGATTCAGCACAGAGCCAGTGTAACAGTTTGCTTTAATTTCTTTCAGCTAAAGACTGAAGATATTGTGTAATCAGATCAAGTGCCAACCCACCGTCCATATGTGGCACAGGTGAATCAGGTCATCTCTGGAGAAAGTGCAGTGAACATTCCAAAATGGTGCTAAAATACGTTCTGACATTAAGAGTTGATAACGTTAAGTAAGCTCCACATTGTGATTCAGTTAGCGTTTTAATAGCCCTGAATGATTCAGATGGGGTTTACTCCTGAGCTCTAAAGTTTGACACAGTTAGAGTTTAGACATGCCTTTCCCTTTGATTGCCTGACAATGTTCAAATGCACAAATTATGGCTGCAATTCTGTCAGGCCAAAGGAGGTCTAACCCACCAATCAGAGCACCAGTGGGAATCCACATCATTTCTGTGGGGGCAAGGGAGATGGGTGAAGAGGGATGAAGGAATCAAGCATTTTGCAGGCACTTAAGTGGTCACCATCAGGCCTTCCCCCTGGGTATGGTACCAGGCGGCAGAAGTCTTTCCACTAGCAGGAGCAGTGGCAGCTTATAGCAATGTACCCACCAGAGGATAGGCCTGAGGTCAAATCCAACTACTCCAGAGGTGTCTAATACCTCTGAAGAGGTACGTTAGAAAATATCTCCAGAATTGCTGAGGGAGCCCAGACCAAAGGTGAGTGAAGGTAGGACAGAAATCGTGGATTAAGAATCATGGGAGAGGAAGGCGCAGAGAGTCGGAGGCAAGAGCAGGGTTTGATTTCAATGGGTAGGGGATTGCACCAAAAGCTAAACCCTGCACCACATCACAGTGTCAGATCCCTTGATCGGGTACAGAGTCTGACAGTGATGGAACCTACCCCCATAAACCCCCACATCACCCATCCAGGACGTTCCTGGAAAATCCAGTCTCTTTTGCTGAGTGGTCACCAAGCCAACATGGAAGCAATGCAGCCCCCATGTAACCTTCAAGCCATCAGTAAACTGTGGTGGACTCGGGAATGATGGGTGTCACTCGGCTCATTATTGAACCTCATTGACATCTCACCAGCAGCTGCCAGGAATCCCGGTCTGCCACCCTCAGCCCGCTGAACTAATCAGCAATGTTCACTGGCACCACCAGGAAGGGAACATGAGCTCTTCCCTCCATTAAATCCAGCCCTTTGTTTCTGTGAGGTGTTCTCATTTCTTCTATTCCATCATCTCTATCTGGTATTTATAATTGAAACCAAGAGACTAAAGCAGTTTGATTTACAGGAAGCATCATGTATGGTAGCATATCAGATATGTAATGGTTTACTAGAAAAGTGTATCCATAATTTATGCTAATAATGGGCATAATAACACACAATTAATTAAATAAGGTGACCTTTTTAGTATTGTCAGGTTGCACAAAGCAACAAAAAGGCTATTGTAGATTTAGAGATCAAGCATTCTGTATAAATATTGCCAATGACTGTTGGATCCACAAGTTGATAATGGAGCTAATCTCCAATATAGAACAGGCTAATTTTTATTGAAATTCTACTACAGTGCATGTAATACACTAAAGAGCAACTTGTTGGAAAGTAATTTTTCAATGTTGGGAAAGAAATATTCAAGTCCTATGTGTCTGCTTAGGTAGATTCATGGTCATATTTGCAGAAGATGGATGTGCTTAACATAGCTGGAAGTATTTCCACACATCAGGAAGGGAAACAAGAAACTAAATCACAGAAGTGTTATTGCACAGAAGGAGGCCATTTGACTGACCAGTTTGCACCAAATCTCCAGATGAGCACCATGACTTAGTGCCATTCTGCTGCCTTTTCTCCACAGCGTTGTACTTTGGATGATTATTTGAACAGAAAAAAATGTCTCGATTGCATCAATTGAATGCTTCCAACGCACTTCCAGGCAGTGCAGTCTAGACCAAAACCAGTTATTGGAAGATTTTTATTCCCACATCATTTTTG
Organism: Rhincodon typus; assembly: GCF_021869965.1. NCBI lineage: Eukaryota > Metazoa > Chordata > Chondrichthyes > Orectolobiformes > Rhincodontidae > Rhincodon > Rhincodon typus. The sequence continues at coordinate 46,681,605 of NC_063341.1, forward strand.
CTTCTTTTGTAAATCATTTTAAATCTGTGCCCTGTCATTCTCAATTTGTTTGTGAGCAGGAACAGATTCTCCCTATCTACTCTATTCAGTCTCCTTGTGATTTTGAAAATTTCTAGCAAATCTCATGTTAGCTTTCTTCTCTCCAAGGATACCAGTCATCAACCTGTCCAACCTCTCCAATTTACCGTCTTAACTGGTTACTCATCCTTGGATCCTTTGTGGTAAAGCATTCATATCCTTCCTACAGTGTGGCACTCAGAACTATGCATAATACTCCAGGTGAGGTCAAACAAGCAACATATACAAGTTCACCATAACCTTCCTGCTGTTGTACTGTATGACCCTATTAATAAAGCCCAGGATACTGCATGCTTTATTAACCGACCTCTCCACCTTCCTGTTGCATTCAATTTTCTTTGCACATACACTAATACACATCCACGCCCCTCTGTTTCTGCACATTTTTAGCATAGCATCCTTTAATTTGTATTGTCTGTCCATGTTTTTCTTATCAATATGCATCACCTCATGCTTCTTGGCATTGAATTTCAGCTGCCACATATCTGCCTACTCCATCAACTTGTCTGTCCTTTTGATGTTCTACAGTGCCCTCCTCATAGTTTACAATGCCTCCAAATTTTTGTATCATCTGCACACTGAGATTGTCTACTGCACACCAAGATCTATGTTATTAATATCTATCCATTGACCATTAGACTCTGTTTCCTATCACTCAGACAAATTTGTATCCGTGTTACTACTGTCCTTTTCATCCCATGTGTTACAACTTTTCTCACAAGTCTGTTGTCTGGCACTGTATCAGATGTGTTCTAGAGGTCCGTGAACACAACGTCAACAGCTTTACCTTAGTCTACTCCTTCTGTTACCTCCTCAGAAATCTCCAACAATTTAGTTAGCTGTGATTTCCCTATAAGGAATCTGCACTGACTCTTCCTAATCAACCCACCTTTTTCCAATTTCTCTGTCTTTCTCACACACTCACACATGCGCAAACACAGACAAATAGGAAAAATCATTTATTTGTGAAGGTAGAAAAACTGGAAAGCCAGTTCAATTGTCTTTACTTCCTGGTTCCAATATGGAGATGATCCTTACAATAAAACAAAGAACTATGGATGCTGGAGATCTGAAACAAAAACAGAAATTGCTGGTGAAACAGATCTGGCAGCATCTGTGGGAAGAAAACAGAGTTATTGTTTTGAGCCCAGTGACTCTTCATTAGAAATTATGTATTTAATGTTCTCTAAACCTTTTCTACTGACATATATACTTTTTAAGACTAGAATGACTTAAACTGCAGTGCTTACTCCAGTAATACACCACCAATCATCTGTGTAATGTCAGTATATTTCATGCTGACTTGTAGTCCTATGTTGTCCAGATGCTCCTGAGTAACTGATGAAGAGTCACCGGACTCGAAATAGTAACTCTGCTTTCTTCCCACAGATGCTACCAGAATTGCTATCACCTGCAATTTCTATTTTTGTTTGAGATGATTCTTCTTTGGCTGATGGACCCCTTGCTGTTCAGACATCTTTCTCTGGAGGCTTCCACTCATTTCCCAGAAGTACAAACTGACTGATTTTCCACACTTTTTCTTCACCTCTCTCTCTCTCTGTCACTCTTTAACTGGTTTCCAGCTCTAAGCTACTTAGCCATCCAGGAGCTAATCCCTCCGTTGTTGGCAAGCAAATGTTTTTTGTCATCGATTTGTTCACTGGTGACAGCTATCAATCAGCTTCTTGTTGCCAATAAGAGCTGTATCAGTACACACCCTTGGCTCCAGATCTTCTCCAATCTGAACTTCAATTACTACTTTTTTTGTTGACAATGCCTGCCATTGATATCAGATTTATTGCAGAACTGAAGCACTGGTTTTTCAATCAGTTTTTCTCATTTCAGTCCCTTAGTTTTTAAAAACACAGAAATAAAAACATTAGTACTTAAGTCTGCTCTACTATGATATAGATCTCTTAACATGCATGTGTACAGTCTACATCATCTTACACCTTGAGGAAGCCAGCTCTTGACTGTATATTTGTTTCTATTTGATTGATGTAAAACTGATCTCCCATCACCCTTCTTCATCAGTGAGTCTTCCTTCATAAGTTAGTGTCCTTAAATTGTGGAATTCTACTGCGCATACATGCTTTTTAAGAGTACGTGACCTAAACTGCAATGCTTACTCCAGAAATACACCACCAATCATCTGCACAATGTCAGTATATTTCATTCTGACTTGTAGTCCTATGTTGTCCAGATGCTCCTGAGTAACTGATTTGTCTTATTAATAGCTGCCTCACACTGACCAGATGCTGTCAACAAAGTATAATATAGCAGCGCATTAAGTTCTGTCTTTCAGAAAAAGCCATGGTTATTGACTCTCAGTAAGATTTACTTTGCAGGATTTTCTAGTTGAAGCAAGTAATGAAATTATGGAATAATATTTCCTCTGAGAAAGGCTTTTTGGATTTATATAGCTATTAAAGCAAAAAACCAGAAATGCAGCTACCTCAACAAGAATTTTCCCTTAGATTTTGGAAGATAAGAAACTTGTCAGCTCACGAATAAAAGTGGCTTTATCCGATGTTCTCTAATCTATCATTGATCATTTTCATGCATCAATAATAACTTTGTTGCTCAGTGCAAATTCGAGCAGGCAAGCTAATTCACAGTTCTGCATATTGTGAACAACTGATGAACGATGCTGTGTATTCTAATAGAGGGAAGAGGATGATCAGTCCATCCTGTGCAATACCTCAGGCCACAATGTATTAGTCTGGACGATATGCGAACATATTAAGAGAAAGAATAGGCCAATTGGAACCTCCAACATAATCTGCCGTTTAACAAGTTCATGGTTGATCTGATTGTGGCCTCAACTCCACATTGCAGCTTATCCCCTCAATAACCATTGGGTTGCTTATTAGTCAAGAATCTATCTACCTCTGCCCTAAAATATTCAATGTTTGACACCACCACTCTCTGAAAATAAGAATTCTAAATGGTCACATCCTCTGAGAGGAAAAGCCATCCTTGACGCCATCTTAAATGAGAGATCCTTGATTTTTAAACGGTGTCTCCTAGTTCTAGTTTCTCTCACAAGGGGAAACATTGTTTCAGCAACCCCCCTGCTAAGTCCCCTCAGGATCTTATCTTCCCCAATAAGACCACCCCTCATTCTTCTAACTCCAACGGCTATGGGCCTAGCTTGTACAAACTTTCCACGTAAGGTACCAATCACCTCATCCCAGTTATCAGCCGTGAAAATCTTCTCTGAAACGTTTCTGATGTATTTGCAATCTTTCTTAAATAAGGAGTGCAAAACTGTACACCGTACTTCAAATGTGGTCTCAGAAATGCATTAGACAGCAGTCTCAAGTGGTCCCTAGTTTTATATTCCATATGATAGTGATTCATGTACCAGGACATCCATATCATTCTGCACCTCAGAGTTTTGCAATCGTTTCCCACTTAAGTAAAATGCTGCTTTTCTGTTCCTTCTGCAGCGGACCACCTATCATATCCTCCATTTATGCTCACCTCCGGCTTCCCGCTAATCAACCAATCCTCTATCTGCAATATTAGCCAAGCTGATATATTATACCTTACAACACAAGTTAATATTTTTGAATAATAATCTTTGATGTGACACTTTGTCAAATTACTTCTGGTAATCTAAGTATCATGTATTCACCAGAACCTCTTAATCTTTGTTGCATGTTATTTCCTCAAAGAACTTCAATGCATTAATCAAACGTGATTTCCCTTTCACAAAATGTTTTACATGTTGAATCTGCCTGATTGCATTAAGATTTCATAAGTGCCTCCTATAATCTTCCTACTATAACCACCTGAGAGCTGGTTGCTCATGAGGTATCTTAGAGGAGTAGAAAAAACTGTCTAGTTGTTTTGAAGAATGGTGAAACTGACCAGTAGAATTTACAGAAATGCTAGAGGCACAATTATCGCATCCTACCAGTGACTGGGACCATATTTAGGAAGAATGTCAGCTCCATTGACAACTTTACACAAAATTTGTCTCATTTTTTCCCGTCACTTCTATTATATGGGGGCATGTTGCAGGGATAACTTGCTGGGAATTGCAGCTGTATGTTCTGTTTGGCTTGAAATAACTTTACATGGCAAATGGACTTGGTTCCTAAAGTGCACCTGCAGGAACCTCATGCTACCCAATATCTCTGAATGAGGAGTCAGAGCTGAAACAGTTAAACAATGCAACTCCAGCAGCAAGTTTTAAATTTCTGTGCTTGAAAACACATCTGCTCTTGTCTGATATAACAAGGTGTAGAGCTGGATGAACACAGCAGGCCAAGCAGCATCATAGGAGCAGG